>NC_064640.1:795013696-795178696 GCF_023864345.2 Schistocerca serialis cubense
TGACTGCAAACAATGGTAACAGGCAGTCAATGAGAAACAGAGTTATTGCATTCTAATACGTAGTACGCGATGTGCTTTATTCATATTAGTTGACAGTTCTGCAACAAACCGAGAAATGGAAGCTCTACCTCTGATTTCATGTTCTCACTAATGGCAGCTTTGTCAGGAAGTATACGTGTAAACAGTGATAAGTGCCCCAGAACCACGGTTGACAGTAGTAGTAACGTGTGCGGTGTTCGCGCCAGGATAATGCTTTCCAGGGTCGATTTGTACAAATTTGATGCTGATGTGGATAAGTACTGACCTGGATCCTATAGAACACCTTTGAGATGTTTCGGAACGCCAACTTCGTGCCAGGCCCCGCCGACCGACATCGATACCTCTCCTCAGCGTAGCACTCCGTGAAGAATGGGCTGCCATTCCCCAAGAAACCTTCCAGCAACTGACTAAACGTATGCCTGCGAGAGTGGAAGCTGTCATCAAGGCTAAGGGTGGGCCAACACCATATTGAATTCCAGCATTACCGATGGAGGGCGCCGCCAACTTGTAAGTCATTTGCAGCCAGGTGTCCGGATATTTTTGATTACATAGTGTATATGTCTATACAGTGATACCTGTACATCATGTGTTGCGAGTCACATTGGAAGGAAGTTGTTGTCCACTCATCTCCAAGCACTGCAGCCATTCGGTTGTCGCGTGGTATCGCAGTGGGCAGCCGAAAATGATGTGGACTATGTCCTTCTCCGCGCCGCAATGACGTAGGAGCGAATCAGTCAGTTGTAGTCGATAAAAGTGTAGCCGGAACCATCCGTCCATGGTTAAACCAGTGACGGGACATCGTACAGGAAACTTCCCGTGGTAGATGCCAGAGGAGTACCACGATCGTGCAGGGATATGCGGTAATATACAGGGTGTTTCAAAAATGACCGGTATATTTGAAACGGCAATAAAAACTAAACGAGCAGCGATAGAAATACACCGTTTGTTGCAATATGCTTGGGACAACAGTACATTTTCAGGCAGACAAACTTTCGAAATTACAGTAGTTACAATTTTCAACAACAGATGGCGCTGCGGTCTGGGAAACTCTATAGTACGATATTTTCCACATATCCACCATGCGTAGCAATAATATGGCGTAGTCTCTGAATGAAATTACCCGAAACCTTTGACAACGTGTCTGGCGGAATGGCTTCACATGCAGATGAGATGTACTGCTTCAGCTGTTCAATTGTTTCTGGATTCTGGCCGTACACCTGGTCTTTCAAGTGTCCCCACAGAAAGAAGTCACAGGGGTTCATGTCTGGCGAATAGGGAGGCCAATCCACGCCGCCTCCTGTATGTTTCGGATAGCCCAAAGCAATCACACGATCATCGAAATATTCATTCAGGAAATTAAAGACGTCGGCCGTGCGATGTGGCCGGGCACCATCTTGCATAAACCACGAGGTATCGCAGTGTCGTCTAAGGCAGTTTGTACCGCCACAAATTCACGAAGAATGTCCAGATAGCGTGATGCAGTAATCGTTTCGGGTCTGAAAAATGGGCCAATGATTCCTTTGGAAGAAATGGCGGCCCAGACCAGTACTTTTTGAGGATGCAGGGACGATGGGACTGCAACATGGGGCTTTTCGGTTCCCCATATGCGCCAGTTCTGTTTATTGACGAAGCCGTCCAGGTAAAAATAAGCTTCGTCAGTAACCCAAATGCTGCCCACATGCATATCGCCATCATCAATCCTGTGCACTATATCGTTAGCGAATGTCTCTCGTGCAGCAATGGTAGCGGCGCTGAGGGGTTGCCGCGTTTGAATTATGTATGGATAGAGGTGTAAACTCTGGCGCATGAGACGATACGTGGACGTTGGCGTCATTTGGACCGCAGCTGCAACACGGCGAACGGAAACCCGAGGCCGCTGTTGGATCACCTGCTGCACTAGCTGCGCGTTGCTCTCTGTGGTTGCCGTACGCGGTCGCCCTACCTTTCCAGCACGTTCATTCGTCACGTTCCCAGTCCATTGAAATTTTTCAAACAGATCCTTTATTGTATCGCTTTTCGGTCCTTTGGTTACATTAAACCTCCGTTGAAAACTTCGTCTTGTTGCAACAACACTGTGTTCTAGGCGGTGGAATTCCAACACCAGTAAAATCCTCTGTTCTAAGGAATAAACCATGTTGTCTACAGCACACGCTTACAGCAGAAAGCCGACGTACAGAATGGCGCACCCACAGACTGCGTTGTCTTCTATATCTTTCACATCACTTGCAGCGCCATCTGTTGTTGAAAATTGTAACTACTGTAATTTCGAAAGTTTGTCCGCCTGAAAATGTACTGTTGTCCCAAGCATATTGCAACAATCGGTGTATTTCTATCGCTGCTCGTTTAGTTTTTATTGCCGTTTCAAATATACCGGTCATTTTTGAAACACCCTGTAGCTGCATAATGCCCTCCTCTTTGCTGGTACGATAGGCGCCACAAGGTTCTGATCTGCTGCTGCAAGTCGCGCAGTAAGAAATGCGGTATTTTATTGAAGCTTAACTTCGCAGTTTCTCAAGACAAACAGCTCGTACCTTCGCATTGTTTACAGTCGAGGTCTTCAGTTTAACGCTATAGGAAGCACAAATTTAAATTGATTTATTACAAACTATTTTGTGAGAGAAGCTTCTCATTGTGTACCGTGCGTGCCCGCTTAGCCATATATCTATTTGAAGGTTCGAAAACTTAACACACAATATTTTTACGGACTATAAGACGCACTTTTTTCTTCGAAAAATTACCTCCAGCATTCAGGTGCGTCTTATAATCGAAATTAATATAAAAATGTCCAGTGTTTGATTTGAAATTCCCGCAAGTCTTAGGAGAACATGGGAATTAGTATATGTAGGACATGGAAACAGAGCAGCCGAGCGGCATTCCTGCCTTCCACCAACTGAAGAAAAAACATTCGCGATTGGCGGGCTGATAAAGGACAACTGAAAAAAAACGAGGAAGACTAAACTTGCAAATAAAAGACTGAATGCAAAAACTAGAACATGCCATATTGAAATGGATTCAAGGACACCGTCAAAATGGCACTGGAATTAATATAAAAATGATTTAAATACACGCTCGTAAGCTAGCGCTGCAGTGGAACTTAACACACATTAAGGGTGGAGTCGGTTGGTGCCATAGGTTTATGGACTCAGCATGCGAAACAAAACCAAAATGTCTAAGAAAATGCCACAAGAGTGGAAGAGAAAATATTATCTTTCCAAAGCATCCAGAGAAAACCAGAGTGGAACTAAGCCAAACAACTCTGGCATTTGATGTGCCGAGTAACAGACCGGGTGAACAGTGCTACAACTGTAACAAGTGATCATGAAAAATTCACTACACTGTTGTCCTTCCATGTTGTGCTGACGGTACTAAACTTAATCCAACCATCATTTTCAAGCGCGAAACAATGGCAAAATCTTCTGAAATACCGCCATGTGTCGTTGTTAACATACATGACAAGTTTTGGATGGACGAAGCTGGTACGAAATTATCAACAGAGTATGGGAGAGAAGGAAAGGTGTTTTATTCAAGAAGAGTTCCCTTCTTACGCTAGATCACTTTAATGGTCATTTGAAAAGTTCTGTGAAAGAGTAATTGAGGCTCGGTAATACTGAGGTTGCTGTTATTTCGGGAGGACTTACTTCACAACTCTAATCTCTTGATGTCTCGATAAATAAACCATTTAAAGTGTATATGAGAGAAAATGGAACAAAATGGATGATGAATGAAACCTGACATAAATCCACGACGGAGGGAACTTTAAAACGACCTACAATCAAACAAGTGTGTCAGTGGGTAAAAAAGTCGTGGTCTAAAGTGAGGCCGGCCGCTCTGACCGAGCAAAGGTTAGTTAGGTTTAAGTAGTTCTAAGTCTAGGGGACTGATTACCTCAGATGTTAAGTACCATAGTGCTTAGAGCCATTTGAACCATTTTTTCTTTTTTCTAAAATGAGAGAAGACATTATTGTTAAATCTTTCAACAAGTGCGGCATAAGTAACACTGTCGATGGCAGCGAATACTATCGTATAAATGAAGAGGACAACGATGACAACGAAGAGGAAGAAGAAAGTTCAGATGATTATTTTCAGGGATTTTAAAGGTCAGTTCGGCTTTAAAAACTAAGATTTTTTTGTCTGTCTTTGCAGTCTTATAATAAAAATGGGAGAAATATTATTTAAAAAAAATACTTAAAAATTAAGGTGCGTATTATAGTCCCTTAAAATACAGTAACCTTAGGTCCTGATAAATTATACAATTTATAGGCGTTGACAGAATCTAGCAAATATCTCTGCCGCTATATGTCAGCAATTACACCGGGAGTGTGTTAGTATCGAAATTGTCAGCCATTAGTGTTTCGTGTGCAAAAATAATTTTGTTTCTTTATTATTATTTCACCACCCTACCCCCGACTCATACCGCTAGGGGATGGTCTGAGACATAAATACAAAAATATTTCAACATTTTCATTACTTAGAAACTTATTTGGAAAAATTTGTAAATTTGTGGTAAGCTCTTATGGGACCAAACTGCTTAGGTCAATGGTCCATAAGCTTGCACACTACGTAATCTAACTTAAATTAACTTACGCTATGGACAACACACACATCCATGCCCGAGGTAGGACTCGAACCCACGACGGGGGAGCCGCGCGGACCGTGACAAGACGCCTTAGGCCGCGCGGCAAACTTTTTAGAATTTCACATTATCGGCGCAGATTGAAATCAATCCACATCCGCCAAAAATTGACAAGAGTCATCAATGACGACGCAAGATAATAATGGATGAATATGTTCTTCAAGTGAACATTGTGATATTGCTAGCAAGCGCCGATAGAGCTACTGTGACCGCAATCAATTCCGTTTCAGGTAGTGCTGCCGTCACACGGCTGCTCTGCGCAGCTGACGGGATGTTGTGCAATTTCATCGGTAGATGTCAGGTGTATCACTATAGCGATAGAGAGCCTATACAAATGTACTGACATCTACCAACGAGATCCCGCACTATAAAATTGCCCGCATAACGCAGCCTTTGGTTTGCAGTGCGATTGGAGTGCTGTAAGCATTATTTATTTGTGGAACGCTCAGCACATACATATTTCTTTATCCTGTTTCCCATGTCGATAAATTGATAAACATTGTCAGTCAATATAACTGGAAATAGACGTTCACTCTCGGTAGCACTCGTAAGGCTGTTAGTTATATTAAGTCTGCCGACGGACGCTTAGTCAAAGGTGCATCAAAAGATGCACCTACCATCGAAGCGACCTTGACTTTCACTGAATTTTTGAACGCGCAGATAAGATATACTTGAGTATAATCTGCGCCATAATTGAAACCAAAATTAGAATTTTAAGAACTTTGTAGCGAATAGCATGATGTGGGATTATTTATCGTCTGCTATTGTTTTGATTATAGGTCATTGTTTGAGATGGTGAGTGAAGATATTGACACTAGGAAATAGTGTCAAACGGAGATATCGGAACATTTCCAACACATTATTCCGTGTTTTGGATTCAATAGAAGCTGACGGCGGGGGACACAGGCAGAAATACGAGGCCTGTTCAGAAAGTAAGCTCCGATTGACTGCCAAATTGAAACCACAGTGAACATCAGAAATGTTTTACTTGTAACAATTAGCTACACCTTTCAGCTACTTCTCTACGTAGTCGCCGTTCTGACTTAGACTTTTGTCATAGCGTTGTACCAACTTTTCAATAGCCTCATCATAGAAGGCAGCCGCCAGTGCTTTCCGCCAATTCTCCACGCTGGCCTACACCTCGTTGTCTGTGTCAAAATGTTGTCTTCAAAGACAGCGGTTCATGTGACCAGAGATGAAACTCAGGGGGAGACAATTGCGGACTGTATTGTGGGTAATCTAACATTTCCATTTGAAAACGATGCAGGAGCATCTTCATTGCCCCTGCAGAATGCGGCTGAGAATTGTCGTGAAGACGAAACAGCACGACAGTTATGTAATGTTAGCTGCATAGCTTCAGGCGAAATTTCTCACCAGGCCCTCGTACTTGGCGGCAGACACTATTTTCTAGACATCTTTACGCACTCACTGCGAGCTCAGAAATGAGAAGAGCGACGTGATGCTAACTGGGGTTATACTAGAGACACTACCCAACACATCTGTGCAAAGCTTTATCGGATTTTCATAGTCGTTTCCATTTCGCGACCGATTGGAGCTTACTTTCTGAACGCCCCTCGTATTTGCGCTGTGCGTAGGGATGTTGCTATTGGACAGAGCACGGCAAGAAAATGGTTTTGTCGTTTTAAGGAAGAGTGTTTCCACATTAGAGACGCTTCACGTTCAGGAAGACCATCAGAGTTTGATGAAGATCGTTTAAAGGCATTAATCCACGTCAGTGTACTCGCGAACTGGGAAATGTGATGAACTGTTATCGTTCTACCATAATATGACATTTGCATGCAATGGGGAATGTTCAAAAATCGAGTGTATGGGTAGCGCGTTCTCTAAGCCTGGAATGGCAAACCTTTTAGCTTACCTTGACCACAATTGTGTTTGGAGGGGGAAGGGGGGGGGGGGGAGAGAAATATTTTGGCTGTACATAATATACTTAACACTAACACGCTGAGGAAGAAAAAAAAGGGGGGAGGAGTAGGGACGGTCGGACGTTTGGCGTAGGTGTCGCGGGACTTTCAAATTGAAAATGTTCTTTCATCAAAACTTTGCACAAACGGAATTTTATAAATTTCGCGTTGTAGACGCTCACGGGCCGCACTGATACATGCCTTGGGCCGCAGGTTGGACACCCCTGCGTATAGGCTGAGAAACGATATGTTAGTGAACACTTGTAAAAGTTGCAAACATGTTTACATGAACATTTTAGTAAACCTCTCACATTGGGACATAGTTATCATATAAAATTTGCAAAAGCGATACAACGAGAAACTATTCCACAAAGCTGGCGTCGCAAAATATTTGCCGGCCGCGGTGGTCTAGCGGTTCAGGCGCTCAGTCCGGAACCGCGGGACTGCTACGGTCGCAGGTTCGAATCCTGCCTCGGGCATGGATGTGTGTGATGTCCTTAGGTTAGTTAGGTTTAAGTAGTTCTAAGATCTAGGGGACTGATGACCACAGATGTTAAGTCCCATAGTGCTCAGAGCCAGCCAAAATATTTCACAAGGTAAACAGGTCTCAGAAAACGTCGACAGAATGGTGCCCGCAAGAAATCCCAGTCAGCTCGAACCAAGAGACAATTCTGTGAAAACAATATTCTGAGCGTGATGACCGATCAGCGCAGTTACAGGTTCGCTCCAATGGTTAAGAGGTTCTCAGCAACCAGGTTACATGGGATAACGTCTTCAAGGGCGCGCGGCGTTAGACTGCCTACTTCTACTTGCTGAGCTCCTTGACATTTCCGACATCATCGGATGTTCGCAACGCTTACGTCAGTGATTCTTTCCCATGTACTACCAGCCTGTGTTTAAAGAAACAGCACTTCATCTTCTTCATACTTTTGTCGTTAGGCAGAGGGCGAAGAAACTCGAACTTACTGTTGTGTCGACTTCAGGACGGCGGAGGTAGGTGATATAATTTGATGTATACATGACATTCACAGTGACTATAATTCATTAAAATTCCGGCAACCCAAAGACGCAGTTACTGCAACAGGACTTACAATGGACACTGATGAACCACGCCGCTTTGTACAATTTCTAAGTAAAGGTAACCCGAAGTGGCTCCCGACCGTCCTGACATCTGTGTGTGGAAATCGTTTAGATTTCAGAGCTATGCTTATCACCGAGTTTTTTCTTATTTGAAAACGCCAGTTACAAGTTCTGTATCTGTTGCAGATTATGTTAATTGAAATGTTTCAGATAGTTACCAGTTGCTTTTATTAACGGGCGTGAAGCCTTTCGCGGTGCGTCAATAAAGTCTGTCCAACGTTAGCGTTCCCTCAACATCTTTATTTAGTCATCAACAACGAATTTAGAAAAAAAACTTGGATTGTTTACTGCCCTGTTATACTTGCGAAAAGCTCCCAGGACAACTGGAATTTTTAGTTCATTTTCTCTTGATTATGCCTTATGACTATGCCACAGCATTTATATGGACCTAGATGAAGGTTTGAATAAACTTTTGGCGTGCAACAGGTTGGCTGTATGATTCCCATTGTATAGACTTTAAGATTCTCCGTTTCATATTAGTCAGGCGGAAGTTTTAAAAACCGTCGATTTTCTTATAGGCTTAGTATCCCACAGACATGGGAGTCGACAGCATGAAATACTTTGACAAGGGCTTAACAAGCGATCAAGAAAAAATAATAAGTGACATAAAAAGGTCACAGTTTTTCCTATTTTTGCAGGGACAGGGACAACGTTTTTCCACTGTTCAGTCGTCCAATGTTTACGCTCCTTACACCGAGCGAGGCGTCGTTTGGCATTTACCGGCGTAATTTGTGGCTCATGACATCCAAGTTTTCTCATCTCCCACCTAACTGTCATAGTACTTGCAGTGGATCCTGATGCAGTTTGGAATTCCTGCGTGATGATCTGGATAGATTCATTCATTTCCGTGTCCAGTCAGCATTTCCAAAAAATAGCAGCTACGATAACTTGTGTCATTTCCTTTCTAAACACCTTGTATTGTGCTCGGGCTGTCTAGGAGGGGGCATACAAGTACGTGGCTTGGATCTTCTTCAGCCACGCAGTCGCAAAAGGTGTCAGCACTCACTGGAAGGATTCCCCATTTCTTCAGGTTGGTTTTAGGCGGTTGAGGAACCTCCATACAGTCTCTGGTCTGGATAGATGTCTGCCCATTACACATTACGACCCTCTTCAACTGTCGGCAGTCAACAGACCATGTCGGCCTTACGCTTTCGTGCTGTACGTGTCCCTTCATGTATCCACTTCACTATCACATCGGAAACAGTGGACTTAGGGATGTTTAGGAGTATGGAAATCTCGCGTACAGACATATGACGCAAGTCACACTCAATCACCTGACCACGTTCCAAGTCAGTGAGTTCCACGGAGCACCCCATTCTGCTCTCTCACGATGTCTAATGACTACTAATGTCGCTGATATGGAGTACCTGGCATTAGGTGGTAGCACAATGCAGCTAATATGACAAACGTGTGTTTTATGGGGTGTCTGGATACTTTTGATCACATAATGTATGCTGAAAGATCATTTAAGGACAACAGCTATGTTCTTTGTTGCAGTTCATGACCTAACAGGTTGAGAGTTATCGCCAGTGATCAGGGACAAGCTTGAAAGTTACGAACTTGATTTGTCAAATTTGTGTGGACAGGGCTACGATGGGGCGTCCGCTATAAGTGGATATCTTCGACAATCGCAAGCTGTACTTTGTGAAATTTTCCTCAAGCTAAACATGGACACTGCATTGTGCGCATGGTCTTAATCTGGATTTGTTTTATGCTTGTTCTGTTCAGCCAGTTCGAAATTGCATTGGCACAGTATCAAAAATGTTCAAATGTGTGTGAAATCTTATGGGACTTAACTGCTAAGGTCATCAGTCCCTAAGCTTACACACTACTTAACCTAAATTATCCTAAGGACAAACACACACACACACCCATGCCCGAGGGAGGACTCGAACCTCCACTGGGACCAGCCGCACAGTGGCACAGTATCATCAGACTTAAATTTCATTAACGGTTCGTCACAATCTACAAATATTCTAATAGAAAAAGATGCCAAGTTTCGTGATGAGCATATGAGAAGCAGCGGTCTTTTGCTCATGTGTGAAACCAGATGCGTTGAAAGACACGATTCACTAGTAAGAGTTAAGAATATTTACACTCTGGTATTGTACACTCTGGAAGTTCTGAAAGAGAGCCAGTATCTGGATACATCAGCCAAGGCCAGCTAGATTCTTTGTGCATCAGAGAAGAGTGAATTCTTGTTCTTATTTCTTGTACTTAGAGAAATGTTTTCACTAACTTTGCAATGAGCAAGGTATTTCAAAAAGTTGACTGTGGTCTCTTACAGGCAACTGAATACATACAACACATTTGTGAAATCTTGAGTGCCTCACATGAAAATGAAGATAGCAAATTAAAAGGGCTATTCTGTGAAATAGATTAATTGGTCAATTTTGATGACTGCTTTCTTATCAAGAGTGTCAAAACCACTAACCATCTTTTTGCATAGTTTTAGGCTTACTGCAATTAACATAAATGGCAGCCTTGTGTCAGAATTCTCATTATTTATGCTAAGAGAAAGAACACTGTTCTTCATTTCTGCCATTGTAGAATGGATAGCCCTGCCCCTCACCTGTAGTAATTTTGAGAAACATGTAAAACCCTACGTCTGGACTCGCTTTGGACACAACTTCTCTTGCATATGTCATTTTTCACTTTGTCTCCTAGCTGGGTGTTGATATCAATCTGGCACCATCACCGGAGCATCTGAAAGCTGATGAACTGGGCAAGAAATTTTTTCCCACTGAAAAGATGTGTTATAATTTTAAAAATGACTCATTCCACATCATTGCAAGAGTTCACAATTATGAACCACAGAAAATGCACATAATTAATTAAGACACTGTATCTTGTCTATCTCCAGGGACATGTACAGTTTGGAAGCATTACCAGCATCATAAATCTCAACTTCATATGAACTGTCAAATCTTTGTCTCCATGGGAAGAGATTTATTGAAATGCTGTCCCACAGATAGGAACCAACTGCCTTAACTCTGAATTTTAGGGTGATGTAACTCATCTGGAAAGGTCTGAAACAGAAAGACACACATATGTAACTAAACATACAATCACTTTGCTGTACTAAACTAACTGTTTCTTAGGTGATTTCAGAAAGTGTCAGCAGGAGTAGCACTGCATGTGTAGTAACCTGGTAGCTTGAAAATACCATGTGAGACTGTGACAGAACTTTGTACAAGTACTTTTTACTTCCTACAACAGTGTGTTTGAAAGATTCATGGGTGACATCACCACTGTTAAAAAGTCCAGGTTTCCTAAATAAATGGGACTGTATGTTGATGATCCAAATTTAGGAGATGAGCATAGTACATGAAATTATGTCTTTCAACTATTCACAGGAGCAGCAAAATGGAACTCTGATCAGGACGTACGAATAGAGTGTAATAGCAATGAGATCCTTGTGGCAATACGAACAAGGACTGGTGCATTCAATGGTATGGTGTACCCTCGGGGGCTGTCGAAGAATTCCAGTTGCATGGCTGAATTTCTCCAACAGCCATCACCTGTCCGTTACAAACTGCCACTTCGCTCTTGCAACACGATGAGTACTGAACTTGTGAGTCTTTATTTTTTTACCTTTGTATCATGTTATTTGCACTGGCACTGAGCACTGGCACTGTTATGTTTCATCTGTTGTTCGTTGCACAAAACTGTATTAATTTCTTGTGCTACTTTCACCTTTGTTATCTGCAGTTCATGTAAGATTTAGATAGTACAGAACTTAATGCACATTTAGATATTTTAAACTAAGTTTAACATTATTACAGAAATGTGTATCAGATCACTTTTTTTTACCAAATATATCACAAAATTATGCTACAATCACAGAAAGTTGTGTGTGTGTGTGAGGGGGGGGGGGGGGGTTCTGCTAACCATCTGAAGTCCTTTCATTTTATTCTGAATGAATCTACAGTCACTGTGCAATGATTGCATAGTAAATAACAATAATACTTACTTATATCCTAAAAACTTCAATGCTACATAAAAAAGAATGTGACGAAATTTTGTTTCTGCAGTGTTCAAGAATTATAATAATTTAGCTGAAGTTTTACACAGTATTGCAACACATTTGGAAAGTGTGTCATATTTGATGAAATTAAAGAAATGGTGTTCTGATGCAGTTTACTTTTTAACCATAAGCCACACGTATATTTATTCAATAAGAATATCATTATTTCCTAATTGCATGCATCTGGTGATCACTTAGCAGAGAATTTTTGTTATGATTAAATAAGTTTCTGTTACCTGCATTTAGGTAGCAACATTTTCTTAGAATGAGTGTGAGGGATTTTGAGACTGTCAATCACAGAGCTGAAACATACTCATCTTCACAGTAAATTCACTCTGACAAAGTTAAATAATACAGGGTAATGAGGATTATTTCTTTTCTTTCACTTTAAAGTGGAGAGTTATGGCAACAAAAGCTAAAACAAATTGAAGTAAAAAAAGTTATTTAAGAAACTTAGTTGATGCTATAGCTGTTGAGAGCAAATGTGAAACATAAATTTGTAGCTAGCAACCTGAGGATGTGCATACTTTGCAAATGGAAAGGAAGTTGCACATGACTGAACTACATTTCTTAAAACTGAAATGGAATCTGTTGCCAACTAAGAAATAATGGCAAGCCATTAAAAAAGACAATGGCAAGCAAAGTAGAAACTTGTGCAAATACCACTGAATTACATGAAAGAGATTACTTGAGATTTGGTTTTTACAAAATTGTGAGGAATGGCTAAGGTAACAAAATAAACAGTGACAAACAAAAATATTAATGAAAATAAACTATAAAAAGAAGGTATGCACTAGCAAAGTATTAGTATGAAAACTGAATGGTAACAAAAGATCAAGTATGAAGCATCTCACAAAATAGGCAGTTTACTTACTAAGAAAGTGTTGCTTACCTGAAAATGTAGAAAAATCTAGTTCAACTCATAACAAAGTACGCTTTGCAATACATTTGCCACACCTAGAATATCTTATTAACAGTATGTGGAAGAAGTATTGTAAGACTGTTAAATTATCAAAACTTTCACTCTTGTAATTTTTTAAATTATTTTGAAGAAGCTGTGATATACTGATATTTGTGATGCTGCTCAATATAATTAAGCATGCAAAAACAGTTAAAATTTGGAGTTATAAATGCAATTAACAGTCTGTGCTGACATTTTTTGCAAGGAATATTTAAATGGTAATATTTGTTTATCATAACACAAAAAATTTGGTTTTAAAGTAAGAGGACCTGCTGATAATTTGTTGTTCAACAATACATGATGAGGTAGATGCCTGATTTGAAGACTTCTGCAGCAACATTTGCAATAATGGAATATCCAGAATGGAAAAAAATATGTATAACAGGATAGACTCACCAAGCAGAGGAGGTGGTAAGCAGTGGAGGTGCACAAAAAAGTGGGAAACACTTAACTTTTAGTCCTTTGTCAAATCAGAGGAAACAAAACGTAGTGCTCGCTAATTGGGAAAGTGTGGAAAAGAACAGAGGGGAGCGGGGGGAGGGAGGGGGCTGAGAGCAGGACGTGGAGTGCAGAGAGTGAGGTACATGACAGATGGTACTTGGGAAAGATCTTGCTGGGGTGGTACAAGTAGATTCATACAAATGAAGGTTAGGGGAGAGGCAAGCCGAGAGGAACACAGAGGTGAAAAAAGAAATAGAATACTGAGGAAAGTATTCACGGTTGGAAAACGTTATAGAAGAGATGAAAAAGTTCCAAGAAGGCAGATGGGATGGAATGAAAGAGAAAATAACAACAGTGAATAAGAGCTTGGTGTTGGAACAGAAGAGAAGAAAGGTATGGAAGGGCAAGCAGGGGACAGGAACTAGATAAGTTTTAGTCCAAGGTTTTTTTTTTCAGAATGAAGCATGTGTTACAAGGAGAATTCCCACATGCACAAATCAGAACAACAGCTGTTGCATGGTAATATAAATGGGACACTACACTGAGCTGTGCATCATACTCAGCAATTGTTTGATGGTGGCTGTTGATGGATAATTTGTGAGTGGTCATACCCACATAGAATGCTATGCAGTGTTTACAGAAAAGTTGATGTACGGGGTGTTCAGATATTCCTGTTACAAATTTCTGGGGCTTGTAGAGGGGACTGAGCAGACAATATTCTTAATTGGAACGCTTGCCCAGAAATGTACCGTTTCTGTGCTACAGCCATTTGTAAACATGTTTGCTAGGTATGTATGCAACAGGGTTGTTATGGTGGGGGAGGGGGGGGGGGAGGTTACTTACATCAGATTGGCTGATGACATTTGACATCTGTCCTACTTCTCTGACCTAGTTCAAGCTTCATTCATATGTCTGTGAGTGTTAGAGCAACATGGTAGAGTACATGTTGAAGAACACACTGACATAATCCTGTATTGTGAAGCTCACAGTAATCGCAGAGCTGTTTGTCACCTCTATCAAGACTGTTATCCAAAATGTTCAACTCCATCACATACCCTTTTCACCACAATTACACTACGGCTTCAAGAAAGGGCTAACTTCACCACCAGCAGGCGTGACTGTGGTGCTCCAAGGAGATGTGGCACAACTGAATTGGAAGAGGCCATACTGTAAACAACAGTGTTTCTGAAAACTGATTAAGTTTCCTTTTTGTTTCTGTGGTTATTAATGAGTGGAATAGTAGAACAAACGATGTACTGAGTAGCTCCTAAAAAATTATTTGTAAAAGTGGTCGTGTCGCCAATATGTGTCCAAATGGTTGTAGCATGGAAACTGTATGCTTCCAGACAAGAGTTTCAATTCAAAATATTATCTACCCAGTACCCTCTACAAGTCCCAGAAGTTTGTAATGGGGATTCCCAAACGTGCTGCATAATGTATCTGCATTTGCATGTGGTTCAGCCTTTGATGAGGTAAGAAATGCAAGTTACAGGGCTGGAGTATAAAGTGGTAGTGAATGTACAGGGAAGATCTTGCATGTGGGGCTTATACACAGTATGAAAGATACTACTGTGTGTCGCGTCAGCTGTTCAGTGCCTCCTCTATTTGCTGAGTAGCAGTATAGAAAAATATTACAGTATGGCAGTATGTGAAAAGTAAATAACAATAGTGTTGCAATTATTGCCTAGAAATGGAAATCAGCAGAAATGGTAGGAAACAGTTAAAAATTGAATGTCTGCAGAAGGACATTGAGAAAGAAATGCATATTTAAATTAAAATGCATAACCAATACTGAAACTTACCCATGTGTGAATTGGAATAAGCTGCACTTTAGGATGCTACAGAAAGGAGACTAATAAATAAACCACGTAGAAGAGAACTGTTTACAATATGGTGCATGGAATAAAATCAGTAATATGCGCATGCTGGGAAACTATCATAAGAAAACAGCCAGTAGGAAGTGCTAAGGTAAATGGAGACAAGGCAGAAGTGAATTGGAGTGGAACATTTGCTGGCAGGTGGTATGGCACAACGAGAACTGCGGAGTAGTACCCGTTACATGACAAATGTGATCAGTTAGTTTAATGTAATTTCACTTCATATGAATAAATGAATTGAGAAAGTGAGTCCTCTCACAATGACCAATGAATGTAAAACGGGAAA
Source organism: Schistocerca serialis cubense (assembly GCF_023864345.2). Taxonomy (NCBI): domain Eukaryota; kingdom Metazoa; phylum Arthropoda; class Insecta; order Orthoptera; family Acrididae; genus Schistocerca; species Schistocerca serialis. The sequence goes on from NC_064640.1 coordinate 795,029,023, forward strand.
TACCTAGTTTTTAATTTGAAATGACTGCAGAAAGTCATTTTTATTTTTATATTCATCATGAAAATTGTGTACGACACAAATTTTGTATGTCATTGCAGGGTGATGGTGGTATTGAATACTTCAATACTATTGTTATACAACCACATTTGAAACTGGTGACTAATCAAGGTCGAGGATTTCACATTCGATGTCGCTATCAAACGAAGGATAAACTTATCTCCAATAATATGAATGTGAGGTATGTAGAGATTTAGCATGAATTTAATTTTGACTATGTTCTGTTTCTCAGGTTTTGACCTACTATATGAAGCACTAGAAACTATTGTATGGATTATTAAAAGAAAATCTCTCATTGAAAGACAGAAGCCTACTTTACTTATTTATAAGTGCCCTATATGGTGGGGAGCATAAAATATAGAGTTAATTGAGGCAACTGGTAAATGTATTGTCTTGAGGTCAGGCTGCAGTTAAAAACTGAGTCAGTGATGAAATGTAAACACATAGCTGATTTAAAAAATTCACATAATCAGTGCCACACAGAGAAATTTCTTTGTATTTTGTATACACTACTGTTTGATTAAAATAATTTTTTTATGTTGACAGCATGGTTGATGCAACTCCACTGAAAGCAGTGGCACCTATGCCAGGCTGCACAATGAAAATATTTTATGGCGATCCAGCCTTGAAAGAAGTTGCAGAAAATGTCAAGATAGGAGACCCTTTAACTCTTGTAATTTCAATAGATGAACAAAATACTTATGGTTTACGGGTATCAGATTGTCTTGTACGGGATGGTCTTGGATGGGGAGAGCAGAAACTCATCAATTCAGATGGGTAAGTGCTCTTTTTTCCCCACATAACATGAGTTTCAAATATCAGTTGAAATAAATATGGACACTTGTTGTGTGCCTGGTTTTCTTCTTTTATTTTGTGAGAAATTGTCATGTATTTCTGAGAAAATATTCATTTGAAATATATATTGACACTTTACTTTATTGACAATTCATGAAACAAAAGTGCCATTTCTTCATTCAGTTCATTTACACTAATATATAGTGAGCTAAATGGGTTTATATTTAACAGCATATTTTACGATGAGTCACAATGGACACAGCATGCAAAAGATAAATGCTCCTTTAATACACACAGTTTTATACATGTTATAGTAATGTTAATATGATAGTGGGATTCCTGGATAAAATACAAACAATGAAATGGCAAAAAAAAGCCATGCACTGTACAGTGGAAGTGTTCAACAGTTGATACATAAATTAACATGCATATACAATCCGTGAACCAGTTATCTTCAAATCATATCCACTGTGCATATCATAAAAGGACAATCAAACAATGGGTACATGTAAATGCATAGACTCCCATGGACAGAGCAATTGTTGTAAGAGTCTTCTGGCCACAGTGCTGTGTCATGTTATAAAATAACTGTCACTGATCAGAAATTGTATTTTGATCACAGCTGCAGTGGCCTTCCTCCGAATCTATTCAAGGCAAAAAGAAGGCCACTGCAGTTCTGGCTGAACCACTGGTGACAGTTATTGTACGATATTATGAGGTACTACATAAAGAAAACTTTTATGTTCCGGCTAAATGGCTCCAAGGGAAAGACTGTGTGATGAAGCAAGCTGGGATAATTTTACTTCCCCACTTGTTTTGCCATCTGCCTGCGTAGAATTCATTTTTTCACTTTTAACTAATTATCATTAACATATGTGAATGTAATCTGAATTTTCATAAAAGAGAAAGATTGGCCATTAATTTTAAAGAATATAACAACAGATCTAATTTTGTGCTTAGTTTTATGTATGTAATTGATTTTCTAATTTATTTTGACTATTCCTAGTTATTATCTTTTGTTATACGGTGAAATCGGTAATTGTTTTGTAACATAAATTCTGTTGTTGATGTGTAAACAAATATAAATTCTATACTAGTTATAAACATTTGGAAGACGAATCACTAGTATTCTTAAAGTATCTATTTGGCTCTAGTCGAAAACATGTTAGCAAAACCAGCCCTTCATTAATTCCGAAGTAATTAACAATTTAGTCAAAAGTATTGTTTATGTAAGTGCATTTGTTAATATCATGATTTAAACATATAATTTGGCGTAACCCTTGTAGTAGAAGAAACTGTTAAAGAGAAGCAATTTTTCCATGTATTCAGTTAATCAAATGAGTTAAGTTTTAACTGTAATTTCTGTAAATTAAACATCGAACAATGAGAAGTTTCAGTACCTATTATTGCGATGATATCTAAGCACCCAATTTTTTGTCATGAGACAGTCAGTCCACGGCCGAGTTTCAGACGAGGAACCTATGTTGGTTAGAACGACAACAATGCATCAACTTAACAGTGAAATAACTGTTACACCAATAGGCCGTGTGTAAAAATAATGACATTATCTCTTTCCATACGTACTTTTCTATTCTTCAAGAACTGTGAACTTTGTGGTTAGGTTTTTACTGCTCATAGATGTTCAACAATAAACTCTTGTATCAGTAAGTGGATGTTTGCCTGCTAACTATTAATGAGCCTTATGGAAAGTTAAACAACAGTGCACTTGCCATATTAAATGTGTGCATGGGAGGCTGTGAAAAGTGAAAGTAAAAGATAGTGAAATGCAATTGAGCATCTGTCAGCTACATCATCAAAAGTAGTCCATGTTTGACTTCCACACCCCATTTTTCAGCCAGTACATCAACACAACGGACAACAAACAAAGGAAACAAAAGCAGACGGAACCTCTACAACTGGTACATGAATTCATAATAATCTGGATGCATACGCTGCAACTAATCAATCATCTGACTGAAGTTTGTTGAGTATCTGTGTGATGTTCTTATTCTGGCAAAACAAATGTACCTTCATGGCTCTTCAGCAAACATCTGCTTTAATTCCACTCTTATTAGAGATTGCTTTCTATCAGATAAGAAGTGTTCAGTAATAATATTTACTACTTCTTTTCATGTAACCCACTCTTGTGTATCTATAAACGTGTAATGTATAAAACGTTTTGTAGAAACTTGAGTGTATTTTAGTAACCTAAGGTTCATAGTGAATGTATATAGTGATTGGTTTAGTTATAATATATTTTATATGTGTAATCAGCATGTATGTAAATCAGCAGTACTTAGGTATTCCATTACCACAACAAAATTACTTTTAGGCTATTGTAATATCAATAGATGCCAGTGTTAACAAAATATTTTCTTTCAGGTGCCCAGTAGATGGCGAAATTATGGGAGAGTTTGAATACAATGGAAGCAAAACTACTGCATCTGTACATTTCCAAGCCCACAAGTTTCCATACACAGCATCAGTGTACTACCAATGCAATGTTCAACTTTGCATAAAAGCTGGTGGTGGCTGCAATGATCTGGTAAAGTTATGCTTTTATAATTTACTATTTATTACTTGTAGGTTTGTAGTCTACATTTACATCTACACCTACATCACTATACTGTAATTCACACTTAAGCACTTGGCAGAGGGTTCACAAAACTATTTCTCGACTGTTCCACTCTTGAATAGAACGTGGAAGAAATGAACTCTTAAATCTTTCTGTGTGAACTCTGATTCGTCTTATTTTATCATGACATCTTTCTCCCTATGTAGGTGGGAGTCAACAAAAAATTTTTTGCATTTGGTGGAACAAGTTGGTGGTTGAAATATCGTGCACAGATTTCACTACAAAGAAAAGTATAATTGTTTTAATGATTGCCACCACAACTCAGCTATCATATCTGTGAAACTGTTTCCCCTGTTTTATGATAATACAAAATGAGCAGCCCTTCTTTGAACTATTTCGGTGCCCCTTTTTAATTCTGTCCAGTAAGGACCACATACCATGCAGCAATATTCCAGAAGAGGATGGGCAAGCATAGTATATAAAGTCTTTGTATCTTCTAAGTGTTATGCCAATAAAAATACCATCTTTGGTTAACCGTCCCCACAACATTTTCTATGTGAGGTTTCCAGTTTGAGTTGTTTGTAATTGTAGTCCCCAGATAATTAGCTGAATCAACAACCTTTCATTTGTATGATTTGTCATGTAACCAAAATTTAATGGCTTTGTTTTTAAACACTCATGTGGAAGACTTCACCTTTGTATTGTTCAGGGTCAATTGTCACTGTTCACATGACACATTTATCTTCTTTAAATCATTTTATAATTCATAAACCTCATTTTATGATTCATATTGCCCTTGTGTCAAATTTACTATGCGATAAATGATAGCATCATCTCCAGACAATCTAAGTGTTGCTTAGATGATCTAAATTGTTTATATAGATTAAAACAGCAGTGGATCTAGATATTACTTCTGTTTCACTTAATGATTTCCCATCAGTTAATACAAACTGTAACTTTTCTGACAGGAAATAACAAATCCAGTAAAAGGCATTATGAAATGCCCATTGGAATAATGAGAAGAAAATAGCAGTATTTCCTTTTGAAGCCCTCTAAATTCCTGAATTACCTTTATGCTTTTCAAAAATGTAATAAATTTAAGATAAAGAGGCAAATACATGTAGATGAACTGATTTCTTTATAATGATGGCTGAAGTAATGCAGCACTATGAGTAAGGGTGGTAAGATATTACCAATTAATTCAAATAATGTGCTATTCATTTCCACTCTAAATTTCACTGTTTTTGCCCATTTCACACATACGATTTCTGATTGTGAATGTACACTAACATTATACTTGTGATCCTAGTACACTAGCATTATACTTGTGACCCTTTGAATATACTCACTTTCCTTTTGAATTTTGACCACATAAATTCTCAAGCTCTTCTGAAATTGTAATTCCAAATTATGTAAAAAAAAAAAAATGTTGACAGCCATTCAAAATGGGTAGCTTTAACAATTAACTGCACCAGACACAAAGCATGACTGGCAGTAAATTATTATTACACACCATGCCCGGTTACAAATTTTGTTGAATTAACAAAATTTTTATGTTTCAGAGAGGAAACAAAATAGTGTTTAGGTTGAAAAAAATACACATTATGCAAAGAAAGAATTAGATAAGGAAATGACACCCTAGAATTAGCAGATGAATTTTGTTATTTGGGTAGTTAAAAAATGACTGTGGTAAAAGTAAAGAGGATATAATATGCAGATTGAGAAAAGCAAATAAAGAAGTTTTGAAAAAGAGACATTCATTAACATCAAATGTAAATCTAAGTGTTAAGAAGTCTTTTATGAAGGCATATGTGTAGAGTGTCACCTTGTATGGAAGTGAAGCAAAGATGATAAACAGTTCAGACAAGAAGAGAATAGAAGTTTTTGGAATGTGGCACTACAGAACAATGCTGAGGATTAGATGGGTAGATTGGATAACTGATGAAGAGGTTATGAAATGAATTGGGGAGAAAATAGATTTATGGGACAAGTTGACTAAAAGAAGGGTTCTGTTGACAGGACACATCCTGAGGCATCAAGGAAATGTCAGTTTGGTTATGGAAAGAAGTGTGGGGGATAAAAACTGTAGACTGAGACCACGGCTTATCTTCCGCATGAAGAGCTGCATCAAACCAGTCTTTGGATCGGAGAACACAATAATGACAACAACATAAAGAGAATTTCTAAAGTATTTATTTAATTATTTGAAAAAAAATGATGTTTTTTTTTTCTACTTGTGTAATAGCAATTTTTTCTTGCATACCCATGGAATATTCAAACAAACTTTGTCCATGATGTGTTCAGGCAGGGCAATAGATGGCACAGTCGTTAAAGCTTTGAATCACTGACAAACAAAATTCTGAACAATATCCATAAGTATTCAGATATGAGTTTGTAAGATACCAACAGATTGGGTCAACTTAAGCTACCAATACTGGATGGGGGCTTTGTCCATGTAACATAATGTTGATGTTGCACGTGATGTCATGTGTGCAAATAGAAGAAGAACAGAACATTGACAGTATTTCTTTTGCACTGATATTAATTTTTGAAATGGAGTTTGGGGTGTCAGGCTGATCTGTAGAGTAGTATGAAGCCTAGGTTAGTTTGCAAGGTGATGTTTGGTTGTGAGTTGGCAAAGCCAATGAATGTGAATAGGAAATCTTAGATATTGTAACATGCTGATCTCTAGCCCATGGTCTAGATTAGGTTGAAAGATAAAGAGTTTGGTTGAGCTGTCAAAGTGGTATCAAACACTTTCGTTAATCCAACAGATTTTCTAGGCATTTTCTGGAACTTCACTACTTAACTAGCAATAAAAAGCATTGAGCTAGGTGGTGTTCAGTAATCAGAATGGATGTAACATAAAATCTCATTCCTCGTGATTAGTTGCTAGTTGTAAAATTAGTAGTTGGTGGCTTCACTGTGAAGTGTAAATGTGAATGTACAACTGCAAGAAAACTGGTTTATATGTTGTGTTAATGATACAGCACAATCAAGCTGTAAAGAAGGTGATTCATGAATTGCTTAAGCGAAATGTTCATCCTGAAAACAAAATTACTACTAAATATTCAACCAATATTAATGTGTTCAAGACTAAAGGGAGATTTGGTTGTATGGTCAAGTAGCTCCCAATAAACTGAGCACTGCTTCTGTGCACAACACATAGTACCCATAGTGTTGTGAACAATATCTGGAGGGACAACTTAATTCATAACATACAGCACCGTGCAGGGAAAATGTGGAAGTATAGAATACTGGGAGAATGATTTGTGATAGCATGTGCAGTGTAATTAATCGGTTTTAAAGCTAGTGATAATATGGTGTTAAGATACCTTAGGGATTTAGGGTCTCATTTTAGAGACAGCCAAAATCACCAACAACCCTTGTCCCAGTTTTTTAATTAGATACCATGTCACAGTGAATATCTGACACTTGCTAAAAGATATCCATGTGGAGCAAGATCTGTTGTCAAGGGGATCTATAACCACAGTCTGTAGGCATGTTGACTAGTGATAAATGGGTTACTTGAAAACTTATTTAGCGATTTTCTGTGGATTTCCAAAGACTCTTCATCAGCTGTTATTCATCTCAGTCAAACATATGAGTCTTTACAGTCTGCAAAAAGCTTTATATTCAAACTACAGCTTTAAAAACTTTTCATTCTAGATATACACTGAAGCACCAAAGAAACTGGTATAGGCATACATATTCAAATACAGAGATACGTAAATAGGCAGAATACGGTGCTGCAGTCAGCAATGCCTGTATAAAACAACAAGTGACTGGTGCAGTTGTTAGATCAGTTACTGCTGCCACAATGGCAGGTTATCAAGATTTAAGTGAGTTTGAACGTGGTGCTATAGTCAGTGCACGAGCGATGGGACACAGCATATCCAAGGTAGCGATAACTTGGGGATTTTCCCATACGACCATTTCATGAGTGTAATATGAATATCAAGAGTTCAGTAAGACATCAAATCTCCAACATCACTGCAGCCGGAAAAGATCCTGCAAGAAAGGGACCAACGATGACTGAAGAGAATCATTCAACATGACAGAAGTGCAGCCCTTCCCCAAACTGCTGCAGATTTCACTGCTAGGCCATCAAAAAGTGTCAGCGTGCAAACCATTTAACAAAACATCATCAGTATGGGATTTTGGAGCTGAAGGCCCACTTATGTACCCTTGATAACTGCACAACACAAAGCTTTACACCTTGCCTGGGCCCATCAGACCCACATTGGACTGTAGATCACTGGAATGATGTTGCCTAGTCAGACAAGTCTCATTACAAATTATATCGAGCAGATGGATGTGTACGAGTATTGAGACAACCTCATGAATCCATGGACCCTGCATGTCAGTAGGGGACTGCTCAAGCTGGTGGAGGCTCTGTAATGGTGTGGGGTATGTGCAGTTGGAATAATATGGGCCCCCTGATACATCTAGATATGACTCTGACAGGTGACATGTACGTAGGCATCCTGTCTGATCACCTGCATCTATTCATGTCCATTGTGCATTCCGACAGACTTGGGCAACTCCAGCAGGAAAATGCGACACTCTGCACATCCAAACCAAACTCCCCAGAAAAGAACATTACTGAGCGTATCTGGGATGCCTTGCAATATGCTGTTCAGAAGAGATCTCCACTCTGTCATACTCTTACAAATTTATGGACATCCCTGCAGGATTCATGATGTCAGTTCCCTCCAAATTTACTTCAGACATTAGTCGAGTGCATGCCACATCATGTTATGGCACTCCAGTGTGTTTGTGGGGGCCCTACGCAATATTAGCCAGGTGTACCAGTTTGTTTGGCTTTTCAGTGTATGTTTGCAATGCATTCCAAACGAGGCTTCAGAATTTGTTGCAGCAGTAGCTCATTTTGAACTACATGTCACAAATGCCCAAAACAATTACTCATAAATAAAACTGTGTATACAGAAATAATGCAAACATAAAATTATATAACATTACCTTTATTATTTATCTAGCCACCACTTTGTGGGCGTAGAGGCTCCCGCAGGCGCCGTGCAGCCAAGCCAAAGGATGCAGAGACTGGTACTCCAGCTACCATTGAAGTATACAGTGGTCTTTATGTTAATGAAGCCACTGATATAAGCAAAATGGACAGTTTTGATGATGTGTCAAGAGAGAAGGTATGTTGCATAATAGTTATATTGATTATTATGAAATACACATGCAAAGGTAGGGGAATTGTATTGCTCCACCTGCCTTTCTTTACCAAAATTGATTGCCAGGGTTTAGGATTTTAATTGAAATTATTGTTAAGTTTACTAAAGTAGGTAACATCTAAATCCAAAATAAATTCACAGATTGTATGATAATGTTCCAAGAACATATTCAAAGTTTTACTTTATGAAATACGCAGCAATGAGGATTGACCTTACATATTCGTTGAATTTGGGTTCTGGGAAAGAAAATTTTGGTTCTGTAATTTTATATTTTTAAATTCCACGCTCCTAGCATACGTTAATTAACACGGCTGTTGTCATAAACCAATTCAGACATAGAGCTGCAGAATCAAAAACTACATGCACACCACTCCAAATCCTAGTTATTAAGTTTGTTTTATGTAAGACGAGGCAATATAATTCCCCAGAATTTGTACACATCACATATAAAGTGAATGTACTTATCACTAACAACGGTTTACAATTAGCTTTAAAATCCCCCTATGATGACAGAAATCATGATCTTTAGTTAAATATATGGATAAAAATATGACAGAAGCAAATCATGTACTTTTATTTGGACCAATATTATACCTTACCTCTTTGTTTTAATGATTATGAAGAAATCTCCATTCCAATGGATTAAATGTTTTCATTAATAACATAGACATAATGTGTCTGTGATATTTATTGTTACAGCTATCACAGTATTAATGCATATAGAACAGCATTTGTGATTTTCCATATCTGTTGCAAGTTCTGTAGTTAGTCTTAATGTCAGTCCCACACTTAGTTCTTAGTGTATAACCTGAAAAGAAATGTACAGTTGACAAAACAAAACTGTTCGCATGGAAAATAGATATATGGGACAAGTTGACTAAAAGAAGGGACTCATAGTTTTACTAAGTGGGTTCATCATTAATTTTCTAAACTTTGTGAATCCATCTGGTGGTGATTCTGTTGTGCTAATACTTGGCTGGCATCATATTACACTGGAAAATCCAGGATGGAATAATGAAAGAGTTATGAAAAGGATAGATTGCTATGTGCCATATAGTGGAGATGTTGAGTCGCAGACAGGCACTTCAAAAAGACTGCTAAACAAGTGAGCTTTTGTTTTGGCCAAAAGGTCTTATAAAAAAAAAAAAAAAAAAAAAAAAAAAAAAAAAAAAAAAAAAAAAAAAAACACCACGCGCGCGCGCCCACACACACACACACACACACACACACACATTCACACAAGCAAAACTCACACACACCAGACCAATGTGTCTAGCTGCTGACACTCAATGGCCAGAGACAGTTGTCATGTGTGTGTGAGTTGTGCTTGCAAGAACGTGGGTGTGTGTTGTCCACTTTAGAAGAAGGCCTTTTGGCCGAAAGGTCACTTGTTTAGCAGTCTTTTTGAAGTGCCTGTCTGCAACTCCACATCTCCACTATATAGAGAGTAGCAGTTGATCCTTTTCATAGTATTATCATATCACATTTTTGTGATAGACAATGCAAGAACAAAACCCAGTCACATAGACTTCATGGGACCATTTAAAACACATTATACCCAAGAAATAGAAACCTGATGGGCAAATAACCCAGACATCATTTTTGATTACGAAGTTATGTAGAACAACCTATTTGAGAGCAGTAACAATTAATGTTATAAATGGCCTCTGGAAAATGGGACTCTTCCCATGTAACAGGCATATACTTAGAGACAGTGACTTTGCAATACACTAGGAGTTTGACATGCAAGATACAAAAATGGAGTAAATGTGAATCGAAATGGTGTCAGATCAGTTCCTGACATCAACAAGCCCCATCAAGAGCCATCAGCTCTAGCAAAATCAGCATGTTTTGAACCTTCTAAGTAACTAACATCATCTCCATACAGGCATATGGGGAACATTTGAAACAATTTAGAGAGAAGAAAGCTGTAGCGGAATTAAAGGTGACACGTTGAAATTTTTCCTTGAAAAAGGAAAAGATAAAAACATAGGAAACATAATCTTCCAGTCACTCAAAGTCTGGTACAGATTTAATTGAGGGCAATGCTTCAGATGTGCAATCTGAAGGAAAAACTGATTGCACATTCTGCAGTGCTCATTTCTTTGAAGACTAACATAGAGAAATGGGCGCAGTGCATGGAGTGCTATTCTTGTGCTCCTGAAGAATATTAACTTGAAAAAGAGTTTTTGTATGCCCTGGCTGCACTTCTGTTGCACAACAATTGCAGAAAATGTTGGAGAGGCAGTAAGGAAGACAATATTACTGTTTCAGGGTTTGCCTGCTCTTATATTCACTGATAATGTTTTCTCTGATTGTCTCATATTAGGATTCATTTATATTACCATTTGAATTGGCTTGTTTTTGCTTTATTCAAATTTACATGCATTAAGTATTAAGAAGCACAAATCCAATAGATAAAACTTAAAATACAATTACTTCACACAGATTTCTACACTCCTGGAAATTGAAATAAGAACACCGTGAATTCATTGTCCCAGGAAGGGGAAACTTTATTGACACATTCCTGGGGTCAGATACATAACATGATCACACTGACAGAACCACAGGCACATAGACACAGGCAACAGAGCATGCACAATGTCGGCACTAGTACAGTGTACATCCACCTTTCGCAGCAATGCAGGCTGTTATTCTCCCATGGAGATGATCGTAGAGATGCTGGATGTAGTCCTGTGGAACGGCTTGCCATGCCATTTCCACCTAGCGCCTCAGTTGGACCAGCGTTCGTGCTGGACGTGCAGACCGCGTGAGACGACGCTTCATCCAGTCCCAAACATGCTCAATGGGGGACAGATCCGGAGATCTTGCTGGCCAGGGTAGTTGACTTACACCTTCTAGAGCACGTTGGGTGGCACGGGATACATGCGGACGTGCATTGTCCTGTTGGAACAGCAAGTTCCCTTGCCGGTCTAGGAATGGTAGAACGATGGGTTCGATGACGGTTTTGATGTACCGTGCACTATTCAGTGTCCCCTCGACGATCACCAGTGGTGTACGGCCAGTGTAGAAGATCGCTCCCCACACCATGATGCCGGGTGTTGGCCCTGTGTGCCTCGGTCGTATGCAGTCCTGATTGTGGCGCTCACCTGCACGGCGCCAAACACGCATACGACCATCATTGGCACCAAGGCAGAAGCGACTCTCATCGCTGAAGACGACACGTCTCCATTCGTCCCTCCATTCACGCCTGTCGCGACACCACTGGAGGCGGGCTGCACGATGTTGGGGCGTGAGCGGAAGATGGCCTAACGGTGTGCGGGACCGTAGCCCAGCTTCATGGAGACGGTTGCGAATGGTCCTCGCCGATACCCCAGGAGCAACAGTGTCCCTAATTTGCTGGGAAGTGGCGGTGCGGTCCCCTATGGCACTGCGTAGGATCCTACGGTCTTGGCGTGCATCCGTGCGTCGCTGCGGTCCGGTCCCAGGTCGACGGGCACGTGCACCTTCCGCCGACCACTGGCGACAACATCGATGTACTGTGGAGACCTCACGCCCCACGTGTTGAGTAATTCGGCGGTACGTCCACCCGGCCTCCCGCATGCCCACTATACGCCCTCGCTCAAAGTCCGTCAACTGCACATACGGTTCACGTCCACGCTGTCGCGGCATGCTACCAGTGTTAAAGACTGCGATGGAGCTCCGTATGCCACGGCAAACTGGCTGACACTGACGGCGGCGGTGCACAAATGCTGCGCAGCTAGCGCCATTCGACGGCCAACACCGCGGTTCCTGGTGTGTCCGCTGTGCCGTGCGTGTGATCATTGCTTGTACAGCCCTCTCGCAGTGTCCGGAGCAAGTATGGTGGGCCTGACACACCGGTGTCAATGTGTTCTTTTTTCCATTTCCAGGAGTGTAATTAACAGCCATACAGTTGTATCATATGTTGGCATGTAAGTTGGTGAATGTGATACCAGGAAAGTTTCATATCAGGGGTGAGGCTAGTATGAAGTCAACTCACCAATGGTATCAGTTACCTATCCAACAAGACACAGAGATGGTTCAGCTCTGGATTTATGTCTCACATCTGTGAGACTCTCCAGTGTATCCAACATTACGTCCTACAGCTGATCAGGTGTGCGTGGCACCAGTGTCAGCCAGTGTAAATTCATGTGATGCTTGAACAGACCAGTCAATCAGGTCAAAATCAGTCTGTTGTGAAAACCATAGCTGCAGGATTCATCTTGTGTGAACTGTTGAGTGATGCTGGAACTGGATCACTCCATTAGGATAGCACATCCTTACACTCAGCATCACAGTATGTTTCACAAAGCACACAGACTGATTTGTGGTGAGGTGACCCTAAATTTGATGAAGTATCCCTGGCCCCCTGGCCCATCTGATGACACGTACCCCTAGCATGGGAGAATGATGCCACCATCACACAAATGCCACACCACACCACTGTGGTCTGTATACCATCACAGGACTTTCATTCACTGAGCTAAATATTGCCTCATTTGAAAAGATGATGTTGTACCAGTCACAGTCTACATTCAGTTTAACGAAGACAAGTCTATAAAGCTTGGGATTATCAGAGAGGGCCTCTTTAGTAGCAGCCCTATGGGCTGTAAGACCATATCTCATAAGCAGTTGTGAACTGTTTATGAGCATCCAGGGAAACGGGTCTCATTCTTGAATTGGATGGCACTTAAAAATGGATGTTCCATCCAGCTGTCAATAAACACATTGTGTTGCTGAGGCATCAACATCTTTCCTAAGCTTGACCCTCAAAGGGGCTGCCACTTTATCCACTTCTACGCACAGAAGGTTGAACACCGCAACTGGCTGCCACTTCATCCACACTGAAACCATCATAATGGATGAGTGCCAGTATCCTACCTCTTGTGGCCTGTGTATGGTGAGACATCCTGGCAGTAAATGACTGTTTGTAATATACCTGTCTGTGGTCCAGTGTGTTATCCATTTGGAATAACTTGGCTATACCATATTATGCTTGCAATACATCAATGAACAATACAATGTAAAAATAATATAGCCTGGAGGGGATACTGAATCTTACTAACTTCACTGGAATTGCAAAACTTTAAATGCTGCCTACTGGCTGTCAAGTAACAGTACAGATTTTCTCCTATTTGTTAATTTGAGGCAGAAGCATCTCAGTGTTTCAAAGAGATAAAAGTAAGTGTTAAAATTGTACACACAACTGAAGATACCCAACCTTATCAAAACATGCAAACAGTTTTGTTTTGTTGATTGTACAGCTGCAGTCTTCCCATGTATAAGAATTACATGGGTGGATGTATTAAAGCTATTAGAAGAGCCCACATTCTTCCATGATTTAAAACAGAGGTCACTCTTTCACTTAAAATAGTTGAATCCACGGATAGCACAATTGGTTCTCCAATGCCCCATCCCAGTCCCTCAGTAACTTCATTTCCTAACATGCAGCCAGTGTAAGTATTCTAAATATTCAAATGATATTACTAAATATAAAAAATGTGTTTATCCCTTAACACACTATTAACCTACCATTTTGTGATTCCTCTCTGTTGCTGTTACAGAACTATGCTTATATAAAGCAATTAACTAAATAGTTTTCTCATAATCATTATGTTATTGATTTCATTTATTACTTTTATTAGTGTCTGTTGTTCTTTAGTCATTACATCAAAAATGTCTATTTAAAGAATATTATAAATCATGTGATTAATAAAATATGAAAGCCCTCCATAGATTCCACAGAATACAGTATTGCTTGCTTTAATGAAAGTGGAAGTATTGAGATTTTATTTTGTATTTTTTCAGCAAGAAGAAGACCCAAACAGCATATGTATTTCTCAAAAGCATTTTGCCATTGGAATAGCAGTTGCAGGCCTTATTTTGATGCTTGCAGTAATTGCTGCTATCCTTATATTGCTTGCACGGCGGCGTCACAGGAAAGATGTTTCTGCCACAGGAAGTTCCATATATAGTGGCCCTTACACTAATACTGCATATAGCCACAGCAGTTGAGCTGTAAAATAGGGACTTTCATCAAAATATATATTTTATATGTCTTGGTGATAACAGTGAGTGCTGATGAAAACAGAGACTGCTAATGCCAAGACATATATTTATTACTGCAGAAGATTGGGATTTTACTATAAATTCTTGTTATTGCCACAGCTATCAACATCATGTGCATGTTGAATCATGATAGATGTAGTCACTTTTAGAGTGTGATAGACAAACTGTGCTTTCCTCTAGGATGACAGTGATGGTGTGTGTGTGTGTGTGTGTGTGTGTGTGTGTGTGTGTGTGTGTGTGTGTGTGTGTGGGCGTGTGTCGTGTGTGTGTGCACGTGCGCACGCGTGTAAGAGAGAGATATTTAGATAATTTTCTTTAACAAATGTTACTTGTTTCTGCTTTTATAGTTATTGGTAGCTGGAAATTCACACTGAAAACAGTATAGACGTCAAAATTCTTCTAATATTATCATATTTTCTCTTCCTATGGCTAGTAACAAAAATTTGTAGTAAAAGAGCTATAACACTGGAGGGAAAGTGTACTGTTGGCAAACTTACTCTCATAAAGTTCTCTGGATCATGTGAACAGGGACATTGGCAAATCCTGTGTCAAATGTTTGCAGGCAGATATCCCACAATCTTCTGGCACTGGTACTGTAAATGTGATCCATTATCAGAATTTTTGTATCAAGCTATAATATCTGTTGTTGTTGTTCACAAATCCATTTATTAAAAGCTGTTTTTTATGATTATCCATTGTCAACTAACACTTTTCTGTAGTGTTATGGGACTATGCACCTATTTAAGCACAGCACAAAAACATGAATAGGTCACAATCACATTGTTTCATCTTAAATTTGATTCATAACATAAAAGTGAGACTTGTTGCGTTTATTTAAGATTACAGTGAAAGTGACAATCAAAGAACAATATTTTGGCTCATTGTTTGTTGCCTCCATCCCCCATTTCAAGTGACAAAGGTCTGAAGACAGAAATAGACCTATGTTTTGTAACAGAAGTAGGTCAAAAGAAGTTATTGATATAAATATTTACCTTGATTTAAAATCAATTTCTGTGCATGAAAGTCATTTTTGTGCATAGAGAACAAAGGTTACTATTCAAAATTAGAGTCATATTATTAATTTATACAGGAATCTCCCACAGTCTGAACGTAGACAAGTTGAAATCTTTCTTGTCATGTCATACGTCTAACATCTACATTGCAGTTCACTGAACACAATCTCAGATATTATTGTGCAGCACAGTGTCATGAAGTCGATTTTTAATTTAAAAATGAGACTTGGAGAATAACATCAAGAAATGTTACAAAACATTAAAATAATGATCTGACATAATGTGTGTGTGTGTGTGTGTGTGTGTGTGTGTATGCGTACACGCGCATGCGCACACTTTTAACAAAAGAAAGAGAGAGGGATGTGTTTTGATAGAAGCATTTTTCTGATTGTGTACAGGATTTTACAGTTAGCTTGGAGATACAGACATGCAGAGGGTTAGCAAAGCCAATATAAAAATGGTAATTATTTTCATATGATTATCATAAATAACAGGGCACAATAAATCTGCAAATACTGACATAATCTTAAAGAGATTGGCAAACCTTATTTAGTTATACATTCATATCTAAGAAGGAACGTAATGAAACTGCTGTAACATTCCTTAAAAATAAGAATTTTGCAGATGACACTATTGTTATGCAACACAATACTAGATATTCCATTTACCTTCCCTAGATTTTTGTGCAGATTCTTTTCCCCGAGATACAATGAACAATCAAAATCAACATCCCCCCCCATTTTATTACTT
The DNA here is from genome assembly GCF_023864345.2 of Schistocerca serialis cubense. Taxonomy (NCBI): domain Eukaryota; kingdom Metazoa; phylum Arthropoda; class Insecta; order Orthoptera; family Acrididae; genus Schistocerca; species Schistocerca serialis. The sequence goes on from NC_064640.1 coordinate 795,045,465, forward strand.
TTTAAATAGTGTATGTGCTTTGCTACACCACTGTGTTTAAATGGAACTGCCTGGTAAATTGACACAGTAATTGTCTTTATGGTGAAGGGATTTGCAGTTAAATGCTACTGTCAAGTGAAAGTTGGGTGCATTTATACTTTTGTGAATGAACCAATTTCGGTTTATTTTCATGATATGGCATTGGTTCACAGTTTCATTGTGAGCTAAAGAATCCAAATGACTTGATAAAATAGCAGACTAATGCTGTCATAATGTTGTGCAAGTCCATTTCTTTATACAGTGTGGACTAAAAGGCATATTTTCACTGCCAGTATTTAAACATATGACTGCCATTTGTATTTTAGTTATACTAATTCTAAAATGAAATTCTGGACCTCTGCCACTCTAAATTGAAAACTTCTGTACATAGATACTATGCATATAATACATTTACTCATTGAAGTAATAGTTCTCATTACTAGAATGTGAGAAATGACAGAAAAGCTCGACAGAGCTCATGAACAAAATGTAGTGGTAAGATCTATAAGAGAATAACTAAGAGTATCCTAGTATCACAAAAACATGTCTGAATCAAAACTAAATTTTGCTGGATATTTTTCTGGTGTTCTGTGATTCTTGTCTTAGCCTAAGAGTAACAGAAGAGGCTATATGATACTCAAGGCTATTTAATCTGCTTAATTTTATTTGCAGTGTTTTGAAACAAATACTGAATAACACTGATGTAATGACATGTACACTATTGTGAAATGTATTACTAAAATAATTAATGATTTCGCTGTTTAAGTGTACATCCAAACTAATGATGCAAAATACATCATAGTAAATACTTGTTTGTCTTTCATATTTTTCACCAAATTCTTATATTCTCTTCCCCTCCTCCCCCTTCCTCTCCATCCACACATTTTACAAACATTACTCTTACTTTCTGCTTTTAAGTTTTCATATTTTTATCTTATGTCAGTGTCATTTATTGTTTGTCCTATGCCTTCAGTAGGATCCCTTTGATTAAACTTTCTGTTAAAAAACATGATTTGAGAGAAATACAGATTTCAGCCAAAATTGAGCATTTAATTAAATTCAATGACAACAAGTGAAGATTTGTGCCAGACCGGAACTCAAACCCAGATTTCCAGCTATGTTCGAGTTTCCACCTTAAACTGCTTTAACTATCTGGATATGCTTCCCTCCAACACAAATTCTCAAGTTGTTGCACACTACATATGTAGCATCCACCACCCATCATCCTCATTGCTCACAGCTTTACCTGACTACCACAAGAGTTCAGGCATAGTATGTATTCACACTAAAGTTATCATTACCATCAAGGTGCATATATATTATTATATATGTCATATCTGTTCTGTCAGACACACATATAATAAGGTTAAAACAACTCTCTTTGTTCCTATACTTCCATCTCGAACAGCAATAGCAATACTTCATCAGGTGTGAGAGACTGTCTGGGAATTGTTTATGAAGCAAGTGATTTCTAATGTAAGGTGGGTGCATATATTTTTGTCACACATGCCTTAAATGAATAACGAAGTACTATGAAACAGAATATACAATACAATGCAAATAGCATATAAAAGTAAGATCATCAATAACAAAATTAACTTGCAAACACATGAAATAAATAATAATAATAATAAATTGTTTATTTGTCCATAATAACTTTTACAGTCATGGACATAGTCTTTTTATTCATGTATGAAGATTAATAAGAGTTTAGAAATAAAGATAAATTATACACAACAAAATTAAAAATCCTTGATCAAGTATAAACATTTATCAATTAACAGTTGCTTTAATTTTGTCTTAAATATGTTTCCATTTAACAGTTTTATGTTGTTTGGCAGTCTTTTATAAAAATGACTTTGAGCAGAAAATGGACTATGATTTGTTGTTCCTTTACTACTAAATTTTATGTGGTAATCTCCTCTTTTTCTTGTATTATAGTTACAGATTTTACTATTGATTATACTATGCTCCATAACTTCTTTTACAAACAGTATAGTCCCGAGAACATACAATGAATACACTGTTAGTATGTTATACTTAACAAAGGATTCTCTACAGGACTGATGTTTGCTAATATTAGCTATTATTCACATCTACATCTACATGATTACTCTGCTATTCACAATAAAGTGCCTGGTAGAGGGTTCCATCAACCACCTTCATTCTGTCTCTCTACCATTCCACTCTCAAACAGCGAGCGGGAAAAATGAGCACTTAAATTTTTCTATGCGAGCCCTGATTTCTCTTATTTTATCTTGATGATTATGTAGGTGGGTGCCAACAGAATGCTTTCGCAATTGGAGGAGAAAACTGGTGATTCAAATTTCATGAGAAGATCCCATTGCAAAGAAAAACGCCTTTGGTTTAATGATTGCCACTCCAATTCATGTATCATGTCTGTGGCACTATCTCCCCTATTTCACTATAATACAAAATGAGCTGCCCTTCTTCGAACTTTTTCGATGTCATCCATCAGTCCCACCTGATACAGATCCCACACCACTCAGCAATACTCCAGGATAGGGCGGACAAGCGTGTTGTAAGTTGTCTCTCTAGTAGAACGGTTGCACCTTCTAAGTGTTCTACCAATGAATTGCAGTATTTGTTTTGCTCTACTCACATAATTATCTATGTGATCGTTCCAATTTAGGTTATTTATAATTGTAATCCTTAAGTATTTAGTCGAATTTACAGTCTTCAGATTTGTGTGACTTATCACACAATCAAAATTTAGTGGGTTTCTTTAGGTACTCTTGTGAATAACTTCACACTTTTCTTTATTCAGAGTCAATTGCCACTTTTGCACTATATAGATATCTTATCTAAATCATTTATCAATTTGTTTTGGTCATCTGATGACTTTACATGATGGTAAATGACAGCATCATCTGCAAACAATTTAAGAGCGCTACTCAAATTGTCTCCTATGTCATTAATATAGATCAGGAACAGTAGGGGGCCTATAACACTTCCTTGGGGAATGCCAGATATTACTTCTGTTTTACTCAATGACTTTCCATCTATTACCACAAACTGTGACCTTTCTGACAGGAAATCATGAATTTAGTCGCACAACTGAGGCACACAGTTTGGTTAGAAGACGCTTGTGAGGAACAGTGTCGAAAGCCTTCTGAAAATCTAAAAGTATGGAATCAATTTGACATCCCCTGTCGATAGCACTAATTACTTCATGAGTACAAAGAGCCAGTTGTGTTTCACAAGAACGATATTTTCTGAATCCGTGCTGACTGTGTGTCAATAAATCATTTTCTTTTAGGTAATTCATAATGTTTGAACACAGTATATGTTCCAAAACCCTACTGCAAATCGACATTAGTGATACGGGTCTGTAATTCAGTGGATTACTCCTAGTTCCTTTTTTGGGTATTGGTGTAACTTGAGCAATTTTCCAGTCTTTAGGTACAGATCTTTCTGTGAGTGACCACTTGTATATAATTGCTAAATATGGAGCTATTGTATCAGCGTACTATAAAAGGAACCTGACTAGTATCCAGTCTGGACTGAAGGCCTTGCCTTTATTAAGGGCTTTAAGCTGCTTTGCTACACCGAGGATATCTACTTCTCTGTTTCTCATCTTGGCAGTTGCTCTTGATTGGAATTCAGGAATATGTACTTCATCTTCTTTGGTGAAGGAATTTTGGAAAATCATGTTTAATAACTCTGCTTATCCTGATTGCTTGGGCTGTGAAAGCCCTTAGCAGGTAGGCGATACAGCAGATTTTTGTACACATGTAGCTGATGTGCTCCTTCTATGTAAGATGTTCATCTACTATAATACCCAGGAATTTATGTTTATCAATTGTTTCAGCTGATAATTCTGGCTCAATATCCACTTGTCTTGATTCATAATTTAGGAGAAACTCCATCAAAATTGCCTTGTCCTTATTAAGTGCCAATTTGCTTTTGGTTAGATATTCTGTGATGAGGCTAATGTTCTCTGTATAATTTTAATTTTGCTCTGCTAATTTGTAGAGTCTCAGCTTATTGAGCAGGTACTGTTGGCATAATTTACTAGGTTTTAATTTTGTGGAATTATTATATCATTGGTGCATACAGTAAACAAAAAAGGCCTGACAGTGCTTCCCTGAGGGACTCCACAGTTAAGGCTTTTATAAGACGATTTTACTGTTTGTATACATCCCCCAGTTGTATGATACAGCTTAACACATTGTCTCCTGTGTGCAAGGTAGGATCTTAAAAAATCTAATGCCACTCTTCTGATTCCATAAGTTCCTAATTTAAATAGAAGAACAGAATGATTTACAGAGTGAAGGAAAAAAGTGCCAGTAACTTTGTTACCATCATCAAGTTTATTCAGTACCATTTGACAAAATGTAAACACAGCTGTTATTGTAGACCTGCCCTTCCTGAAATCATGCTGAGAGCTTTTTAATGGGTTGTACTTATAGAAAAATGATTCACATTAATCCAGAAGTAACTTTTGCAACAACTTACTAAGTTTCCAGAATGAGATTTTCACTCTGCAGCGGAGTGTGCGCTGATATGAAACTTCGTGGCAGATTAAAACTGTGTGCCCGACCGAGACTTGAACTCGGGACCTTTGCCTTGCGCGGGCAAGTGCTCTACCATCTGAGCTACCGAAGCACGGCTCACGCCCGGTACTCACAGCTTTACTTCTGCGAGTATCTTGTCTCCTACCAAGATACTGGCAGAAGTAAAGCTGTGAGTACCGGGCGTGAGCCGTGCTTCGGTAGCTCAGATGGTAGAGCACTTGCCCGCGCAAGGCAAAGGTCCCGAGTTCAAGTCTCGGTCGGGCACACACTTTTAATCTGCCAGGAAGTTTCAACTTACTAAGTATTGATGTCAATGAAATAGGCCTATAATTTTGTATATTGTTAGTTATTCCCATTATATGCACCGCTCTTACTTAGTGAATTTTAACAAGTCAGGAAATGACTCCTGACTGAAAGAGTTGTTTATTACATTTTGTAGTGGCTTTTTTAATTCATTACTGCATTCTTTCAGAAATTTGAGATATCCTCCCAGCCACTGGATATATTTGCTTTCAAATTGGAAATGGTTTTTGGGATTTCCAATTCCGTAACACACCTCAGGAAGAATGAATTACTGACATTACTGGAATTTACCATCCATGGTGGGTCAATCACATCCTCCTGACTCATCCTACTAAATTTGTCAATGAATCTCTCTCACTTACTTCCTTTGGGTCACTCAGCAATTTCTCATTTCCTCTTATTGTTATGTTACTGCACATTGCATTTATGCAGCTGCTTATAAAGAAAAAAAATCAGAAAACTTCTCATTACATTACAGTGAATAAACTTGGATATATGGGAAAATGTGATTGCATATATCTGTTTAGTAGGAGCTACTACATATTCTGAAATCAGTGTGCTCCAACTGATAAGATAATAAGGGACATTATGCTGAAAATACACTGTCCTACTGGAGTAGCTTGGAATTAGACATGATATGTAAACAACACAAAAGCTGGACAAATTCTGTATGGTGATTTCAGATTCTGCTCTAAAAGCGTGCATAATAACTACACTATAAAATTTTAATAGGTAACAAAATATTAACTGCACAATACAAATAGCACATTTCAGTTACCATGATTCAGAAAATTTATTAATATTGAGTATGTTACTGTAAGGTTTTAATGTTGTTTAACATTAACATACTAAGTACACAGTGCCCTGCAACTACTGCATTACATCTACACCTACATTCTGCAAACCACTGTGAAGTGCATGGCAGAGTGTACATCCCATTGTACCAGTTATTAGGGATTTTTCCGGTTCCATTCACATATGGAGTGCAGGAAGAGTGACTGTTTAAATGCCTCTGTGCATGCTGTAATTAACCTAATCTCGTCCTCATGATCCCTATGAGAGAGGTCCTGATTGAGGTGTATAGCTCAGATTTGTGGCATTTCTTCCACCGGAAATGACATTTGGGTCCAATTTCTGTACGTCAGGTGATTTTTGTTGTGTTAATCAAATATAGCCAAAATTGCCAATATACTTTCAAAACATATTTATAGCATCACAACACAGACAAAACTGACACAGGTTTTGTGCCTAAAACATGATGTAGGAGTGATGTTAACACTGTGGCGAGACTAACTTGATTTAGCTACCACCATATGAAACATATCTGAATTTACAATTAAGGTTTTGATGCTTGCCAGGGCTGTTCCTCAGCTAAGTAACATAGCTTGACATGGTACTTTAGGTTTTTATGCTTGACCATGCCTTATTCCGGCATGTAGTAGTTTATTTTATGCTTCTGAAGAAGGCTAGATTACTCTAGCTGAAACCTGGGTAAAGACCAGTAACATTTCGCAAATGAGGCGGATTTCTGACATATTTATTTCAAATTTTGTTTACAATCCCTTCAAAAAGACTCGATAAATTTTAAAAGATCAAAGTTTTTTGGTCCCCTCAGTAATTTGAAGTTGTAGTGGTGAGGGCATCTCGTCAACACTTTATGAATGATAGTCAGAGCTCCTGTACTCTTTATACACTACTGGCCATTAAAATTGCTACACCACGAAGAAATGCAGATGATAAACGGATATTCATTGGACAAATATATTATACTACAACTGACATGTGATTACATTTTCACGCAATTTGGGTGCATAGATCCTGAGAAATCAGTACCCAGAATAACCACCTCTGGCCGTAATTACGGCCTTGATACACCTGAGCATTGAGTCAAACAGAGCTTGGATGGTGTGTACAGGTACAGCTGCCCCTTGCAGCTTCAACACGATACCATCAAGAGTAGTGACTGGCGTATTGTGACGAGCCAGTTGCTCAGCCACCATTGACCAGACGTTTTCAGTTGGTGAGAGATCTGGAGAATATGCTGGCCAGGGCAGCAGTCGAACATTTTCTGTATCCAGAAAGGCTGGTACAGGACCTGCAACATGCGTTCGTGCATTATCCTGCTGAAATGTAGGGTTTCACAGGGATCGAATGAAGGGTAGAGCCACGGGTCATAACACATCTGAAATGTAACATCCATTGTTCAAAGTGCCATCAATGTGAACAAGAGGTGACCGAGATGTGTAGCCACTGGCACCCCATGCCATCACGCCAGGTGATACGCCAGTATGGTGATGACGAATACACGCTTCCGATGTGCGTTCACCGAGATGTCGCCAAACACGGATGTGACCATCATGATGCTGTAAACAGAACCCGGATTCATTCAAAAAAATGACATTTTGCCATTCGTGCACCCAGGTTCATCATGAAGTACACCATCGCAGGTGCTCCTGTCTGTGATGCAGCATCAAGGGTAACTGCAACCATGGTCCCCGAGCTGATAGTACATGCTGCTGCAAATGTCATCGACCTGTTCGTGCAGATGGTTGTTGTCTTGCAAACGTCCCCATCTGTTGACTCAGGGATCAAGACTGCACGATCCGCTACAGCCATGCAGATAAGATGCCTGTCATCTCGACTGCTAGTGATACGAGGCCGTTGGGATCTAGCATGGCATTCCGTATTACCCTCCTGAACCCACCGATTCCATATTCTGCTAACAGTCATTGGATCTCAACCAACACAAGCAGCAATGTCGTGATGCGATACACCGCAATCACGATAGGCTACAATCCGACCTTTAACAAAGTCGGAAACGTGACGGTACACATTTCTCCTCCTTACACGAGGCATCACAACAATGTTTTACCAGGCAACGCCGATCAACTGCTGTTGTTGGAAACTTTCCTCATGTCAGCACTTTGTAGGTGTCGTCACCGGCGCCAACCTTTTGTGAATGTTCTGAAAAGCTAATCATTTGCATATCACAGCATCTTCTTCCTGTCGGTTAAATTTCGCGTCTGTAGCACGTCATCTTCGTGGTGTAGTAATTTTAATGGCCAGTAGTGTGTTTACAGAAGAATGAAAAAATTTGTAGAAGCTGACCTCAGGGAAGATCAGTCTGGGTTCCAGGGAAATGTAGGACCATGTGAGGCTCTACTGATCCCATGACTTATCTTAGGAGAGAGGTTAAAGAAAGGCACACCTATGGTTATAGCATCTGTAGACTTGGAGAAAGCTTTTGGCAATGTTGACTGTAATACATTCTTTGAAATTCTGGAGTTAGCAGGGGTAAAATAAAGGGAGAAATAGGTTATTTCCAGCTTGTGCAGGGACCAGACTGTATCACAGGACTTAAAAAGGAAGCAGTAGTTGAGAAGGATGTGACATAGTTGTAGCCTGTCCCTGGTGTTGTTCAATCTGCATACTGAGCAAGGAGTAAAGGAAACCAAAGAAAAAATTTGGAGAAGGAATTAAACTTCTGGGAGAAGAAATAAAAATGTTGAGTTTTGCCAATGACATTGTTAATCTGTCAGAGACAACAACAAACTTCAAAGAGCAGTTAAACAGAATGAATGGGTTCTTTGAAAAGGAGTTATAAGATGAGCATCAACAGAAGTAAAACAAGGCAAATGGAGTGTAGTCAAATTAAAGTAATTGTTTATGAAGGAATTAGATTAGGAAATGAATCACCAACAATAGTGGATGAGTTTTGCTGTAGTATTTGGACAGCAAAATAAGTGATGATAGCTGAAGCAGAGACGATACAAAATGCAGACTGGCTATAGCAAGGAAAGTATTTCTGAAAAAGTGTTTTTTTAACATCTAATATAAATTTAAGTTTGAGGAAATCTTTTCTGAAGGTATTAGTCTGGAGTGTAGTCATGTATGGAAGTCAAACATGGATGATAAACAGTTCAGACAGGAGTACAATAGGACTTTTTGAAATGTTATAGAAAATGCTGTACATTAAATGGGTAGATCACAAAACTAACAAGGAGGAACTAAATCGAACTGAGGAGAAAACAAATTTATGGCACAACTTGACTAAAAGAAGCGTTCAGTTAATAGGACACATTCTGAAGCATTACGAAATTATCAATTTGGTATTGGAGGTAACTGGGGCAGGGGGGCAAAAATTGTAGTGGAAGACCAAGATTTGAATACAGTATGCAGGTTCAAACTGATACAGGTTGCAGTAGGTATTTGGAGATAAAGAAGCTAGCACAGGATAGACTAGTGTGGACAGCTGCATCAGACTACTCTTCAGACTGAAGATCACAACAACAATGTGTGATATCTCATATGATCGTCTGTTTACCAGTGTATTTCATAAAATTTGTTGTTGTTAATGAAACTCAAGAACTATTATTATTATTACTAGTATTATTACTAAATTTTAAAAAATTTGTCTGTATAACAAGATGGACAGCTCTTCACTAAAAAGAGGGGTGCTGAGCACCCGATAGGCACATAAAAATAGACAGGGAATCACCTAGATTTTTGAAAAAACATGTGCTTCCCCGTCCATTTTTACACTGCTCAGTACCTCTTCTGTATTGTGAGTAACAATCTATCACTGAATAAATGTCACATTTCATCCTGGTTTACCATTGCTGAATACTGAGAAGACACAGTGTGCATTAATATATTTAATCTATAGCATGTTGTTGTTGTTGTTGTTGTGGTCTTCAGTCCTGAGACTGGTTTGATGCAGCTCTCCATGCTACTCTATCCTGTGCAAGCTTCTTCATCTCCCAATACGTACTGCAGCCTACATCCTTCTGAATCTGCTTAGTGTATTCATCTCTTGGTCTCCCTCTATGGTTTTTACCCTCCACGCTGCCCTGCAATACTAAATTGGTGATCCCTTGATGCCTCAGAACATGTCCTAACAACCGATACCTTCTTCTTGTCAAGTTGTGCCACAAACTTCTCTTCTCCCCAATCCTATTCAATACTTCCTCATTAGTTATGTGATTTACCCATCTAATCTTCAGCATTCTTCTTTAGCACCACATTTCAAAGGCTTCTATTCTCTTCTTGTCCAAACTATTTATCGTCCATGTTTCACTTCCATACATGGCTGCACTCCATACAAATACTTTCAGAAATGAATTCCTGACACTTAAACCTACACTCAATGTTAACAAATTTCTCTTCTTCAGAAACGCTTTCTTTGCCATTGCCAGTCTACATTTTATATCCTCTCTACTTCGACCATCATCAGTTACTTTGCTCCCCAAATAGCAAAACTCCTTTACTACTTTAAGCGTCTTATTTCCTAATCTAATTCCCTCAGCATCGCCCGACTTAATTAAACTACATTCCATTATCCTCGTTTTGCTTTTGTTGATGTTCATCATATATCCTCCTTTCAAGACACTGTCCATTCCGTTCAACTGTTCTTCCAAGTCCTTTGCTGTCTCTGACAGAATTACAATGTCATCGGCGAACCTTAAAAGTTTTTATTTCTTCTCCATGGATTTTAATACCTACTCCGAATTTTTCTTTTGTCTCCTTTACTGCTTGCTCAATATACAGATTGAATAACATCGGGGAGAGGCTACAACCCTGTCTCACTCCCTTCCCAACCACTGATTCCCTTTCAGGTCCCTCGACTCTTATAACTGCCATCTGGTTTCTGTACAAATTGTAAATAGCCTTTCGCTCCCTGTATTTTAACCCTGCCACCTTCAGAATTTGAAAGGGAGTGTTCCAGTCAACATTGTCAAAAGCTTTCTCCAAGTCTACAAATGCTAGAAACGTAGGTTTGCCTTTTCTTAATCTAGCTTCTAACATAAGTCGTAGGGTCAGTATTGCCTCACGTGCTCCCATATTTGTATGAAATCCAAACTGATCTTCCCCGATCTGATCTATCTACAGCATAGCAAATAATATATGATCAATGTGTAAGATACAGAGAGCAGTTGAAAATTAAAAGTTCATGTAAACAACTGAAAGCCATAAATAACACATGTCACAAACAGTCAAATATTTTGTGAATTCTATTTCATCTTGAGTCACAGTGAAGACGTCACATCATTGACTAGGATATGACCATAAAGATAATTCTGCTCTTATCTGGTACACAGTTTGTTTATTGGCACCGCTGACATTATGGTTAAGTTGCCTTTCCCCATCCACATGATGAGTTCACACATCTGCCATGGTTTGTACTTATCCTTTTGAGGTTGTTCCAAGTACTTTGCTGTAAGCCAAAGACCAGAGATTTTTCAGTGAGACATAAGTCATAGGCCCTTATTGGTGAGGACTCTTCTAACTCGTTTTGCCACACTTTGATAATATTAAAACTGTCAGAAAATTCTTCTTTTATCTGTATACTTCATTAAATTTGTACTAGACAATATTCAGTTATGCAGAAACAACAATACAGACCATTGTGCTCTACTGTGCATATTGTATTATTAACATAAACTCAAAGAAAATTTATAACTTACTGAAATAGAAAATTTTGTTATATTAAAATTGAGTTCCACTTATAGTATTTGTAACATAATATGCATTATCAGTTACAAATATAAAATATTTTAAAAGACAACCTCTCGATAAAATGATTACTCACATATTAAGAGAATGGTAATACTGTTATCCTTTTTACCAAGAGTAAGCATATTATCCAGGAAGTCATTGACATATTTCTCTGTACAAACTGTATCTGTAGGATGCAAAAAGTGGCATTTAACTCTAAATAATGGAAAGTGTTAAGCCATCCACATGAGTATTAAAAGGAATCTCCTAACTTTCACTTACATGATAAATCACACAAATCTAAAGGCCGTAAATTCAATTAAATACATAGGATTTACAATTATGAAAACTTAAAATGGAACAATCACATGTATAATGTTGTGGGGAAAGTGAACCAAAGACTGCAATTTATTGGCAGAACACTTAGAAAATGCAACAGGTCTACCAAAGAGACTGCCTACACTACACTTGTCTGTTTGATTCTGCAGTACTGCTGCATGATGTGGGATCCGCATGAGTTAGGATTGATGGAAGACATCGAAAAAGTTCAAAGAAGGGCAGCTCATTTTGTATTACTGAGGAACAGCAGAGAGAGTGCTGTGGATATGATATGCAAATTGGGGTGGCAACAATTAAAACAAAAATGGTTTTCACTGTGGTATCTTCTCACGAAATTTCAATCACTAACTTTCTCCTCCAAATGCAAAAATATTTTATTGACCCCACCTGCATAGGTAGAAATTATCATTGTAATAAAATAAGAGGAATCCGAGCCTGAACAGAAATATTTAAGGGTTCATTTTTCCCACACGGTGCCCAAGAGTGGACTGCTAGAGAAACAGCTTGAAGGTGGTTCGATGAACCCTCTGCAAGGCACTTAACTATGAATTGCAGAGTAGTCATGTAGAATTTACAAATACCAAAACAAGTACTAAAGTGATGGAAAATTATGCCTGTTGCATTATAATTGATTCTTAAACAACTGATAGAAAAAACACTGATTTGAAAAAAAGCTACACTCTATATTCATTGGCCTTAAAATAGCATAAAAGATGTAGATGTAGATGTACTAACAGCTAAATTGTGGACAGCCATGGGGCTAAAATATATTTATAATACAAAAACATTCTGATAATCTTATTTAAGATACAGGATTTTCATGTCATTTCCCTAAAAATTAAAAGCTACAGAAAATATTTCTGTGTTTCATCTACACAATTTAAAATGTATGTAAATGAAATGTTGAAGCATTGGTCTAGAAACTGAAGTTAAATGGATGTCCAATTTTGAGAAAGCATATACAGGGTGGTTATAATTGAAGTTAAACTTTCAAACCACTGTAGAAATAACACCACTAGTCAGAATGGCATCAAATTGCAACGGAATAATATCAGAGAAGGGGGAAAACATATGGCACAAGAAAAATAAATAGCTACAAAATGTAGCAATAGATGGTGCTGTAAGCATCATAATTTAACAGTGGTCGACTACAACTGACAAATGAATCATACAACAACGTCTAAGGTGAATGCTTGATGTTAAACAAACTGTACTACTCAGTGTGCATGGGTGTAGAGGTGTAATACTGTTAGTTACGGAAGCCCATTCACAAAGGCAAGGTCATATCACATTGGATGGTAAAATAGGTTTTTAATTGTCCTGAGGCCAAAAACCTCACAAAAAGCATAACTCACATCGGTTTTCAATTGACCTTAGGCCAAAAACTGCATAAAAAGCATCAATCACATCAGTTTTTAATTGTCCTGGGGCCAAAAACCACATAAAAGTATCAATCAAAATCAGATCGGATTATTAATTTCTGTGTGGCTGGCGCAAAACATGTTCAATATACAGTCCACCGTTTTCTGCAACAAGTTGAAATCGAGAAACAGCATGTTCCACAACTGAGCAAAGTATTTCCGGGGTCACGTTCGGAATGTGTTGCGCAATGCGTGCCTTCAATGCAGCTAAGTTTGCAATCAGAACACTGAACACAACATCTTTCAGATAGCTCCACAGCCAGAAGTCTCACAGATTAAGGTCAGGTCATTGGGACGGCCAGGCTATAGGGAAATGGCGGCTTATAACTCTAGCATTTCCGGAATGGCCTATCAGCAGCTGCTTAACTGGATCTGCAATGTGCAGAGGTGTGCCATCATGATTAACAGTGACCCCATCCACTCTGTTGGAGAGCTGGAATGATGTGGTTGCACAAAAGACACTCACAGCGCTTACCAGTGACTATACAGGTAACATGACCGGAAGCACCTGTTTCTTCAAAAAGATATGGCCCTATGATAAATGATGTCGTAAACCTGCACCACACAGTGACATTTTCAGGATGAAGTGGTACCGGTTGATTTGCATTGCCCATATTCAATAATTCTATGTATTGACATATTCTGTCAGATGGAAGTGGGCTTCGTCTGTCCGCAAAATCTTCCACAGCCAATCTTTGTCCACTTCCATGCGAGCAAGAAATTCTAAAACAAAACTCTCTTGCTTGGAGGTCACCAGGAAGCAACTCGTGCACAAGGGTAATTTTGAATGGATAGCAAAGAAGGATGTTTCGTAGGATTTTACGCACCATGCTCACAGGTATTCCAATGTTATGGCAATTCTCCGTGCACTACACGTTTGCACACCACCACTCGTCTCCTCCTGCGTTGTTGTGGCCACTGCTTCCAGTGACGTCGAATCAATTTGTTCCCTCCCTCTACCAGGTTGCATACCAAAAGAATCCATCTTTTCGAATTTCTGAATCATTTTCTCCAGACCCACAGTAGTCATAGGAGCAAGGCCTTTTTTCAAACCCTTTAGTGTCCGGAGCATCTGCAGAGCGATGTGTGGACAGTCATCATTCTCATAATACAGCTTTACAAGCGGAGTGCAATCCTGCATTGAGACAGTCATGACGAATGTCACAGTCATGAAAGGAGATTAGATTAGATTAATACTTGTTCCATAGATCATGAATACGACACTTCGTAATGATGTGGAACGTGTACCTGGAGTGTTTATACCAACTCCAATGGGTTGTGCGCATGACAGGTGTTTTCATTTATGTATTTTGACACATACAGCGCCATTTATTGATCAATTTTCACACTTTTTTTTTCCTTCTACACACATTTTTCCCTTCTCCGATAATATTCCGTTGCAATTTGACATCATTGTGACCAGTGGTGTTATTTCTACAGCATTTTGAAAGTTTAACTTTAATTATAATCACCCTGTACTTCTCACTATGTTTTATTATTGCAAAACAAAGCAATTATCATTTTAATAACACTGCAGGATCCACAGACATTACAGTGACATTAATGTGATCATTGACAGTTTTGTTTCATCAAAAATCTGGATAGATAGAAAAGAAACATCTGCAAAAATGAACAGTGTTACATCGGACAAAGTACTCAAAGCATTTTCAAACACATAATGATATTTTTTCTTATTTTTCAGTAATGCCATAAAAACTAAATTTTGCATGTAAGTAACATATAGAGGTTTTATTTGGTGTGACATCTGCCTTGGACACAGTCCAATCTAAACCAACTTCAACCCAGTCGATAGTAGGGTGATGTCTGGTTTAACATGCTTTACAGATAATGATGGAACCCAGCATTCTTCACGTGCCATTGCCGGATGTAACAGATGCCATTTGGTGCTTGTTAAACACTTGCCTGAAGTGAGAAGTGAACGTGATACTTTTGGCATAATAAGCTACACCCATTTCACTATATCATCCAAAATTTGTGTCAGATCATTTAGGGAAATTACAATCAACTTAAATCAGAATAGTTGAACAAAGATTTCAATCTCCTTTCTCCCAAGCAAAAAGTTGGGTGTAGGGGTAATTCATGCTCTAATTCAAAGCAACAATAACCAAAAGGTGCCCATGTACACAGTTTTGCTTCAACACCATCTTCTGCCACATTAATCATACTTATTAAATATATTTACTGGTACTAACTTCAGAACAAGGTACAGGGCCAGCTCAAGTACATTTCTCCACCACACAACCTACTTATCATTTGCTCCCCACCCCCCTTCATCCACTCAACCAACACATTTTCCCTCAAACACTTTCACTCATTTCAGTTTTTGCTATTAATTGTGATATGCACTGTATACAAATCTTGCAGCAAGTGACCCCTCTCAGAACGGCCACCCAAGTGGTCACTACCAACTGTGATATGAGGTCTATTCAAAAAAGTTTGGAACTTCAGCCACAAAATTTTTCTATGCTTACCTTTCCCTTATCGTGCATGGCCTCCTTCAAAATACCCTCCTCCACAGTTGATAAACCACTCGCAATGCTGTTTCCACTTCCAAAAGCAGTCTTGGTATGGCTCTTTCTGGATGGCGTGAAGTTCAGTCTGTGAATTTTCTTTCATCTTGTCTATCATTGCAAAGCTTCATCCTTTCAATGGAGTTTTTGACTTTGGAAATAAAAAAAAAAAAAGTCCACAGGGGTCAGGTCTGAAGAGTATGGAGGATGAGACAGCACAGTGATTTCGTTTTCTGTGCCATGGTCATGCACCAACGGGGCTGAATATGCAAATGGGTTATCGTGCTGCAAGAGCCATGAACTGTCACACAACATTTCAGGCCATTTGCTTCTCACATTTTCTCACAGGTGTCGCAACACATCCCAATAGCATCATCGATTAACAGTTTGTACCCGTGGCACAAATTCATGATGAACTAGTACTTCAAAGTCAAAGAAAAGTATCAGCATGGCTGTGACATTTGACCTGACCTGACGAGCTTTTTTTTCAGTCTTGGAGAACCTTTCCTGACCCATTGTGAAGATTGAACCTTGGTCTCAACATCATCAAAAGACTATGCATCTTAATTTTTTCCTCCTTTTACATAAATAAAACTATACTATATGTCACAAAAGACAGTGAAGAGTGGACTACAAAAGGACCGCAGCACTCAGGTATCAAATTACTAAGAAGTCTGCCTAAAAAACTGCGTGAAAATGTACATGACACTAAGTTTTCAAAAAACCTAAAAGGAATGTTACAGTGTTGATGAATACCGCTCACAATAAATTTGTAAATATTGTTAATTATAATCAATTATGTTAGAATAGTTAGGAAGTATGTGATAATGAAGGTTTTTGTATTTTTGGCATGTCCTATATTACATGTATGTTCACTGTACACAATGTAATACAGCAGGCTCAAATAAAATTCAGCTCAATTCAATTACCATGGATCCACATCTCATCACAGTAATAATTCTCATAAGGAACATATCATTCTCATTTGCATGATCCAACAGCTCTTCACAGATAGCAAGGCAAATGTCTTTCTGGTCTTGACTCATGAGCAGTGAGATGAACTTGGCAGCAACACAATGCATTCCAAGATGCTGTGTCAGGATTTCATGACATGATCCAACTGAAATGTTATATTCTTCTGCAATCTCTCGGACAGTCAGTCTTTGATTGGCACACACAGTTTCAGTTATGTTTCTGACATGAGCATCGTCGGTAGATGTTGAAGGGTGTCCTGAACAATGGTCATCTTTAACTTCTTTCTGGCCATTTTTAAACTGTGTGAACCATTTGTAACACCAAGTACACTTCAACAACTAATCACCATAGGCATCCTGCATTATTTGTTATGTCCCTGTACAGATTTTCTTCAGTTTTACACAAAATTTAATGCAGACGCAATTGCTCCTCTTAACTCTGGCATCTCAAAATTCACAAACTGTGCAATACAATGTTCTACTCAATACAGTACTGAACAATCTGAACAATAACTAACAGACATACAACAATGAAACTTCCAGCAATTACGCATTAAACACAGGTGTGTGCAGGGATGCCAACCAAAATTTTCTCCAACACACCATTTGTGCAAAATTATGAAGGCTCCGGAATTTTTTGAACAGACCTCACACGTCCTGTATAGCTTGGCATCCCAAGCGACAGCTTTAGTTGTTTGTGCCATAAACCGGCTCTGAAAAGTAATGAATGTTTTCTTCAGGTATGGAATCAAAAAACTAACTGAGCATTCTTAGACCATTTTACATAATGTGAGAGAATGTATTGTTGATAATTAATTTCACTCCCATGTTAATCTCTTGTGCTCGATTAACTAATGAACAAATCTGATAGGGTATGTACTGTGCTAATATAAATCAATTACAATTTATCATGATACCCTTATAATGAAAGTCTGTTTTAATTACACTTAATGTATCTCAAATATCATGAATCAGTAAAATATTAAAAAGTTATCATAAGTTTATGCACCTCAAACCATCTATTTAGCTGTTCTGTAGTCTTATTAACAGCTGTTTGAAGCTGACTTGGGGTATTTCCTGTAATTAGGATCCTTGTGTCATCTGCAAAAATAGTGTTTGTTTGTGACTCAATGTACAGGTCTAGATCATTTATATACAAGAGAAAGAGGATTGTCCCAAGAATGGATCCCTGAGGGACTCCTTTATTTTGAACTTCTGCATCTGAGAAGCGTGTTCTTGTATTTTCCTTTAGTTCATGTTTTATTTGTATTTTTTGTTTACTTTTTGTCAAGTACAAAGTGAACCATTTTAGTGCAGTGCCTCTAATGCCATATACTTGGAGCTTCTCCAACAGTATGTTGTGGTCCAGTATGTCAAAGGCTTTATTTAAGTCTCAAAAAAAATGCCAGTGGCTCTTTGTTTTTTGTCTATTGATTGCAGGGCATTTTCTATAAAATCATAGATTGCACTTGTTGTTGATTTATTTTTCCTCAATCCATGATGAGAATCACTGAGAATTTTGTTTTACTCTAAGAATTTCATTAACCTATTAAATACTACTTTTCCTAAAGCCTGATAATAATGAAACTGGTCTATAGTTTTCTATATTTGTTTTGTCTCCTTTCTTATGGATAGAGACCACTTTAGCAATTTTTTAACTGTCTGGAAATGTGCCTGTCAGAAAAGATGAATTTACTGTATCTGCAAGAGGAAGTGAAATGTTTGTAATACATTGCTTTATAATGTAATCAGGAATACCATCAATCCCTTATGACATTTTCCTATGAGTTGATGCAGCACTGATGATTTTATCTCGGGTTGTTCCATCTACATAGATTGAAGAGGAACATGAGTGCACTTTGTTTTCCTGTTTCTTTCTAGTATCTGTTTTGTCACTGACTATTTAATTATTTGTGATCTCTGCAAAGAAACATTTAAAAAGATTTGCGATGTGCTGGGGATCAATTATATTCTTGTTCTCATCTCATGGTTAAGAGTGATATTTTCCATTTTGTGGGACACTTTATTTGCTTCCTTCTTTATCATTTTCCATACTGTTTGGCTTTTATTTGCTGATACCGTTATGAACTTATCATTGGCCTTAAACTGTCTTGCTGTTATAGTTTTGATTGAGCAGTAAGTGGACTTGGATGGTCACAACTTGAGCTTTGTGATCACTAATGCTTGTAATTAGGCCTATACATTTTGCAGTACAATTTACGTTCACAAATATCTGATCCAAGCAGTTGCAGCAGTTTTTGTGATTTGTTATAGTCTGTATATTTTGTAATGGAAGCCATCAAACCTATGTTCAGGACAGTGAAAATTAAAATGTCCTGTGGGACCCTCCTGTTCCCAGTCGGCTGGTTTGACATCCTAACCCCCCACCCCCTTTTTTTAAAAAAAAGACGAAAGACAAGTAATACAGTACACATTTCTTCAATCTTTAGGTTCCAGCATTTTTTCCTCTCTAATCATGCTACACCTTTACTGGGTGCTTTCCCTTCTGCGAAAGAATCTATTATCTCATTAAAGTTCGTCAAACGTTTTGCTGCATGAAATATCAAAATTTTGTTGTCTAATACTGAAAAAGTTGTTAATAGAATTTCCCAAAAACTGGTGTCGTTTCTCGATTTGATTACGTCTATCTGACCATTGTCTGCTAATAAAACGAAATGGGCCTTTCTAATATTGCTGCAATTGTAACACACGCTAAAAAAGGGAGACTGTTTTGGCACAAATGGTTATTTTTATGCACGTCATTTATATTAATTAAGACGAAAGAATATAATTCACGAGGTACCAATATCAAACATCTATTAGGCCTAGTACAAGCAAAAAGTTTAATGTTAAGAAATAGTTTCACATTTCATTCCTATGCTCCAGTTTCTCAAGCATCGAGATCGACAAGTATTAGTAAGAATTTTCTATATAACTTGGAATCGTCATCGTCTTCAATATAATTTGGGTGATGTCCCCGTTTCTTCTCCTTCCGCATTCTAACAATCATTCTTGTCATCATTAATTCTGCAACTACTCCTGCCATTGTCAAAACTTATTCTCTGGTTAACTTTACAATCCAGACCAGACTCACTGGTTCAGTTATCCCGCGTTTATACTCTGATTAGGCGTTATTCCGTGATCGTACAAAGTGTTTTTCTCGCTATTCCGAGGAAAGAACTTAAGCAACTGCTAACCGAGGGCTGTACAACTGTAGTAGTGTAGGGTTGTGTCAAAAATTTTCTGTCACATTTTCATATTATTGGATACACCGAGAAGATAATATGTAACCTTTCTTACCTATTGGGAGTTTGTTTCCACTCTGGTAGCCCGAATCTGTGGATTTCGCTAATTACTATATTACCGCTGATCATTCGCACACGCAAACAACCACACAACAGAACAGCGACTGACATTCAATGATTCGGGTTTATTCAGGTCATGTCTTATAACCCAGCCCCCTTCCACCTGCGGTGCGGTTTTTTTATTTCTAGGTCCGACGGGGATTCCCCTGGCAGAGACATAACATACACTACTCAAAAATCAGCTTATGATTCGTTTCGAAATCATCTTAGCGTACAAAAATGTTCGAAAACCAGTTGGGACGCGTTTCAAAATCATATGAATAATCGGTAGACCAAAGTGCGCTGGATGCTAGGCGCTTTGTGAAACAAGGTTTTTTCTTCGAGAATATGAATTTGGCACCCCCTGAAATTACCGCCCGGGACTGATACCTTAGATCCGGGTTTGCATAGCTTTGAGAGCAAGCTTTTCATGATACGAAAAAAAGAGGTGAAGTATAGTGTGAAAATCAACAATATTATTAAAAGGATAGATTGCTACTCACCATAAACTTGACGCATTGAATTGTAGGAAGTAGGCTTTGACTAAAAGCTTGATGTGTAAACAGTCTTTTCGTTGTGCCTGTATGCAACTCAGTGTGTAACCTTCATGGCGAGTAGCAATCTATCCCTTTCATAATATTGATATTCCAGCCTGGACTTTCCATTATAGCGTGCAAGCGTTATGTGTAATGATAGAGTTTTTATTATCATTATTATAATGTATTTGTGTTACATTTTTTACCAAACACCTGCTCTGTACTATCTAAGTAATTTTCAAAGTATAGAATTTAATGCCTATCAAGTACAATGAAACGAACACCCTTAGCTTCTTACAGGCGTTGACATACGTCAACGGGGACAGATGAAATCGTGTGCCCCGACCGGGACTCGAACCCGGGATCTCCTGCTTACATGGCAGACGCTCTATCCATCTGAGCCACCGAGGACACAGAGGATAGCGCGACTGCAGGGATTTATCTCTGGCACGCCTCCCGCGAAACCCACCTTCTCAGCGTATTGTCCCGCACTACATTCGTAGTGCCCCCGCACATTATACTCATTACTCGCGGCGCGTTACCGATTCCCGTAAGAGTTCGGGCACTGTTCTGTATTCGCACTATCAAGTACTTATTAACTGCATTTTTAAATAAGTTTGCTTAAGTAATTTTTTTAATCTCACGTGGCAATTTATTGTAGAGTTTTATTCCTTGGTAGTAAATTCTGTTTTGAGTTTTAACTTCATTCTTTCTTGGTAAATGTGAGTTCAGCTTAGATCCTATTCCATGGTTATGGGCAGGGCTGTTTTTTCAGTAATTATCAATATTACTTTTAATGTGTACAAGTTATTGGTAAATATGCTCACATGGTGCAGTTAACATCCCCAGTGATTTTAACATATCTTTACAGTGACCCTGACTACTATTTTTGGCCATTATTCTTATGATCCTTTTCTGCTGTTTGAAAATTTTGTACATATTCTGTGCATTTGTTCCCCATAAAAGAATGCCATAGCTATGAACTGAGTGTACATATGAACAGTATGTAAATAATTTTGGCGGAAAGTTCTGGCAGAATGTAAATATGTTAGGAGTAAAGGAGACCACTATGCATATGTATGTGTGTATTGGGGGGGGGGGGGGAGGGGGGTTCTAGCTCATGGAAAGAGTACTCTGAAGCTAGCAAGTTTGTGTGTGTGTGTGTGTGTGTGTGTGTGTGTGTGTGTGTGTGTGTGTGTGTGTGTGTGTGTGTACCGTGAATTCATTGTCCCAGGAAGGGGAAACTTTATTGACACATTCCTGGGGTCAGATACATCACATGATCACACTGACAGAACCACAGGCACATAGACACAGGCAACAGAGCATGCACAATGTCGGCACTAGTACAGTGTATATCCACCTTTCGCAGCAATGCAGGCTGTTATTCTCCCATGGAGACGATCGTAGAGATGCTGGATGTAGTCCTGTGGAACGGCTTGCCATGCCATTTCCACCTGGCGCCTCAGTTGGACCAGCGTTCGTGCTGGACGTGCAGACCGCGTGAGACGACGCTTCATCCAGTCCCAAACATGCTCAATGGGGGACAGATCCGGAGATCTTGCTGGCCAGGGTAGTTGACTTACACCTTCTAGAGCACGTTGGGTGGCACGGGATACATGCGGACGTGCATTGTCCTGTTGGAACAGCAAGTTCCCTTGCCGGTCTAGGAATGGTAGAACGATGGGTTCGATGACGGTTTGGATGTACCGTGCACTATTCAGTGTCCCCTCGACGATCACCAGTGGTGTACGGCCAGTGTAGGAGATCGCTCCCCACACCATGATGCCGGGTGTTGGCCCTGTGTGCCTCGGTCGTATGCAGTCCTGATTGTGGCGCTCACCTGCACGGCGCCAAACACGCATACGACCATCATTGGCACCAAGGCAGAAGCGACTCTCATCGCTGAAGACGACACGTCTCCATTCGTCCCTCCATTCACGCCTGTCGCGACACCACTGGAGGCGGGCTGCCCGATGTTGGGGCGTGAGCAGAAGACGGCCTAACGGTGTGTGGGACCGTAGCCCAGCTTCATGGAGACAGTTGCGAAAGGTCCTCGCTGATACCCCAGGAGCAACAGTGTCCCTAATTTGCTGGGAAGTGGCGGTGCGGTCCCCTACGGCACTGCGTAGGATCCTACGGTCTTGGCGTGCATCCGTGCATCGCTGCGGTCCGGTCCCAGGTCGACGGGCACGTGCACCTTCCGCCGACCACTGGCGACAACATCGATGTACTATGGAGACCTCACGCCCCACGTGTTGAGCAATTCGGCGGTACGTCCACCCGGCCTCCCGCATGCCCACTATACGCCCTCGCTCAAAGTCCGTCAACTGCACATACGGTTCACGTCCACGCTGTCACGGCGTGCTACCAGTGTTAAAGACTGCGATGGAGCTCCGTATGCCACGGCAAACTGGCTGACACTGACGGCGGCGGTGCACAAATGCTGCGCAGCTAGCGCCATTCGATGGCCAACACCGCGGTTCCTGGTGTGTCCGCTGTGCAGTGCGTGTCATCATTGCTTGTACAGCCCTCTCGCAGTGTCCGGAGCAAGTATGGTGGGTCTGACACACCGGTGTCAATGTGTTCTTTTTTCCATTTCCAGGAGTGTATATTGTGTAAGTAAAAGACACATACTCAAGTAGCATTACAGAACTACCACAAAAGTACAGAAATGTAGCAACAGAAGTAGACACATAATTAAACACAATTAACAAATTATTCTGTCACAATTCCATTGAGAAAATAGTGTATTACCAAAAAACTATAAATTATCTGGTAGAAGTAAAAAAATGCAGACATTAGAAAATGTGCCATTCTACACTTTTAGATCTACAGAGTATTGAACCAAGGAGCAAGAAGAGACATAATGGATGGAGATGTTCCATAAAATTTTGGGGTGTGTAGCAGCATAAATTTCTATTATTCTTCTAATATTTCGGCTGTATACTGTCCAGCCATCTTCAGAGTGAGCCGAGGTGATTCGCCTCACTCTGATGACAGCTGGACGGTATACAGCCGAAATATTGGAAGATGAAGTAAAATGTATGCGGCTGTATGCCCACAATTTTACGGCACAATCATTTTGCCATGAAAATATGAAGATTCACACGTAATAGAGATGTTTTCTTAAGATTTCCTTACTGATTTTTGGTATGGCTGCTTGTAGTTCTGTCACAGACTAGGTAAAAATGTATTTTCCAGTGAGACTGGAACCGACACCTAACAGGCTAAACTTTAATCTGCGAACATGTTACTACAGACCTGCCAAATAACTGCTTCATGCCTTATTCTTTCATTGTCTCACCAATGGCTAAGACAGATAATCTGCAATATGAAAGATGCGAGTAGTAGTAGTTTCTGCATGGAATGATCATAGACCCAAGCACATAAATTTGTTAGTCAGTGGCAAACCTTAAGTGAGAATCCTTCACAATAATTAATTGAAATGGCAACTGAACGTAGCTGGATAATTCTAAAGCACTCCAGGAAGTAAGTTGACAATCGCAGAGTTGACAAACATATTCTGTGATGTTACCATGTCTCTGTCACATTAGCAGCATGTTTCTTGAAGTACACAGCTCGGCACTTAAAATGTATGATGCAGGCAACTGCAGGCCAACATACCAAGTGGATAGGCCGACAAGTTTTATTACTGTTTCTGTAACTAGGAGTCAGAGGTGAACTGTAGTTCAGAATAATATCCTGATTCACCATCTGCAACCTGAACACCATAAATTAAGAGCAGGACAAATCATCTGAGTGGACCTCCTCTTCAGCAGTTGTCACAATGATTTTTGCTTTTCTATCTTCAGTTTGCTACAAACTGTCAAACTGGTCTGCTAGATGCAATTGTCTCTCTTTTTCATTTTCCTGTATCATCAGTGGTTTTACTGTAAATGTTACGAGTAGATGACATTTTTTGTTCTCCTGATGATAATAGATCAAATCTAGTGCCCTGTTACTGGAAAACAATATTATGTATGGGCTTAATCCCTTTGGTGAAGAAATGTAGCAGGAACAGCACACACTGGTAGCAGCTTTAGTAATAATAAATTAATTTTATGTGAAATCTTGTTATTTTCAACAAGACCAACACCAGTGAGAAAGCTTGGTGGCTATTGTAAAGGCTTAACAATGCCTTTAAGTTAATTCCTGGGCTAGCAATCTCAGAGCAGACCTTATTATTGCCAAACATGAAAAGTCATTAAGAATACAGAAAATTGTAAAACTACAGTTGTAGATTATGTAAGAGATGACCAAATAAAACATTTTGAGACCAGAATTCATTACTTGCATAAGGTTCCCTGTGTTAATTTTTCTCTAAATGTCTAATCACTCTGTAACACGTTTTAATGTTCCATTTGAGTCTTTTTAGAGGCTCACTTTTAGTTTGAGGTAGCGGTGAAGAGAGGCAATATAGTGTGGAGAGAGGCAACACAGTTCCAGTACAATATGGTGTTCAGTAACACTACTCAATGCAGTTATGGGAAAAATTTATGGCAAATCTAGATCAACACCAACAGTACATTATTAAAAAAATAGTTTAAATGCAGGTGACGAGTCTCTCCTTGACCCACAAAGGAAGGATAAAATTGTCACACCTACTATGGTAGTAGCAATCTGAATGGATTCAGTTAAGTTTCAAATTGCTATGATGTAACCGGAATTATACATCACTACCAGTCCCCAGTTAACCCTCAATTTATACCCAGCAATTTCATCCAAAATCTTAGCAAAGGAAAACAATCTGGATCACAGCTCAATAAAACATAGCTCTAACAGTCACAGAAAATCAAAAATGTCACTTCCCATGGAAACAATGTGGTTTATTCACACTTTCACAGGCCTCAGAGGGCCAGTACCTCCACTGCTAGTTGTTTTCTCCATATGGCTACCTCTGGTTAACAGCATAGCTTAAAGTCCCACACACTCTCCTTGGAAAATCAAATTGCAGACCAGCTATCACTACTGGAAGTTGACACCATACAGCCGTGGGCCACTATGCTAAATCACAACACTCGCTTCAAATGTTGGAAAATGCTGATGAAACTTCATATCTGTGAACTGGAATATAACAGAGTTTTGCACCCTTTTTATATTAGAAATCTAGCTTGGCCACTCCATATAAATCCCAAATGTTTGTCTTGAGAATCAGACTACTGAATTTCATCAACATATCCAAAGATTCCTCTGGATACTGAGACCCTTGACAAGGGCGGCCACTATCTCTTGTATTCTGCGAGTCCCCAGAGACCCTGTATTGTTTAATATCTACACATTTTCATCATTCAGCACTGTGAGATCTTGGCACAGCCATGACCGTTTGGTCAAATGCATCTTCATATGCCCTTAATAGTACTACCCTATAACATGCTGTGTCCTGGCCAAGGATCTAGTAACTTCAATTCTCACCATAACCAGTAGAAACATTCTCAGTACGACACAGGAAAACCTCACTTCAGCTCCAGGACAGTCAGCAGAATTTACACCCAACCAACAACAGTGTACTGAATTGAGGATTCCAAGTGACTTGTTAAGTCAGTATCTTCACTCCCAAGAAGAATTTGCAATCACAAATGACATGCAGTCCCCAGGCACTGTTTTCTGATATTGCTTGTCCATGTAGAACACATGTTAATCAGAGTGCAGCACATAATCGTTTAAAAAGCTAATGCACAGGAAAATTTAGAACAGTGAAAGATGGTTTTCAGAGAGTTGCATTCAGTTACAAGAAGAGTACTACTTAATGTTGCAGTCATTATATCAATTGCACCATCATAACCCTCAAATGAGTACCTGTATTCTAATATCCTAGAGGCTTCATTAGTATGAAACTAATAGAAATTAAATTAAGAGCAAAAATCAAAGATTATGGGGCACTACATAGATATTCCACACCTCTCAGCTTGGTGGACCTCTTATTTTTTATTACAGTTTGAAGAATGCTTAAGACAGGAAAACAAAAATAATTAAGAGAGCTACTGAAGAGGAGGACCATCCAAATTATTCCCCTGCTCTTAGTTGTGGTATTCAGAATGCAACTGGCAAATCAAAATATTATTCATAACTACATTTCAGCTCCAAACATTAATTGAAGAAATCTTAATAAAGCTCATTGGCCTATTTGCTTGGTATTTTGGCCCTTGACTGACAAGCTATGCAACATAAGAAATAGTTTGGATGTGGAAACATGTTCTTCCTGTTGCTAGTGTAACGAGACATTGCAATGTTACAAAACATGCGATTGAGTCTAGGAAGATCATTCCACACAGAAACTGCAACTAACCTCATCTTTCATGTTGCATATCACCTACCTTAGCTATTGGTGGGACAATGAAACAGTTAGGAATGAAGCAGTTATTTGGTAGCTCAGCAGTAACATGAGAACATAGTTTTTTGTGACAACATTCTTGAATAACTGCTTCATGGAGTTCATGCCGCATCAGATTTGCCAGTTTTGAGCTTTTGACAATTTCCTCCATTATCAGGAGATATTTTAGTAGGCCATTAGGAACTTAAGTTTGCCAAATTGTGTCATGGAGACATCACAGAGTCATGGAACAACCATATGCTACCAGAGATATTGCTGACATCTGTGACTGAAGAGCTTTGGTAGTGATGATGAATTCATTACATTGTCGATGAGTCATCTGATTTTTCTGTTGTCTTTCAGAATCATGTGGCTGTTTCCACGCACCATTAGGAGTGAAGCCACTGCTGAATTGTGGTTTATTTGTCTCATAATGTACATAATCTAAATCATTTGATTCAGATACAGGAGATGGCAGTTTATTAATATTTGTAACTGATAATGTTTGAATGCTGAAACTGGATTCTTACCTTTCTTCTCAACACTGAGAGTTCTGTATAATCTCAAAATTTATATAACTGAAGGTGGACAGGGGAGAAAGGAAAGGGAAAGGACTGACGGTACCAGCTGCAACGAGGCTTTGTGCGAAATCGGCAGCAATGAGCGAAATTGAGAGCCAGACTGGGAATCAAACCCAGAATCTCCAGCTTACTACGCAATTGCATTAACCACTATGCCATCCAGACACAGTTTTACTGCATGTCCATGGACTATCTCAGCATGCTCCCCGGCTGACTCATATTTCACCTAGTGGCAGCCCCGTCTGTGTCCTCCATGTTCGCTAATTTTGTATTCCCACTGGAGACTGAATGAAATATGCATCCACACTGAAGGTTGTGGACTCATTACCCATCACAATCATTAAATTACATGAATGTGTGGTGTCTGCTCATTTGGAGATGTCCGAAAGAACAGACACCACGCTTCCATATAAATAACAATCAATTCCCCTTGTAAAACACCATGGTTCTAGACATGATCTCAAATGAAAATACCCAATTTCTAATAAACTCCATTCCAGTAACAGTTTTAGCCACCAACATGACATTTCCAGACACTTGCACAACCTATTGTACACAAAATTATGAGCTTTTGTAAGATCTTTAATGTGGTGCATCAATTAAACTATTTATATTTGTAGTACACAAGTATACATATGAAAAATACCATACACAGAACTTTAATTTTGCAAACACACAACTCAACTTGGTGTCTGATTACCTTTCAAGCTAACCTTGGCCACAGGCTAAACAACATCACCGAGCAAGGTGGAGCAGTGGTTTGCACACTGGACTCGCTTTCGGGAGGACGATGGCTCAATCCCATGTCCGGCCATCCTGATTTAGGTTTTCCGTGATTTCCCTAAATTGCTTCAAGCAAATGCTGGAATAGTTCCTTTGAATGGGCATGGCCGACTTCCTTCGCCATCCTTCCCTAATCTGATGAGACCGATGACCTCGCTGTTTGGTCTCTTCCACCAAATCAGTCAGTCAGTTAAACAACATCACACCACATTGCAACATCTGTCACCACAAACCTCATTCACAAAACAGCAGCACTGGCATGAACATGCCTGGAAACATTTTTCTATGCCGCATCGTCTCTAATTCTTATGGCTGAGCATGTGACCACTCAGGCCAATTCACGAGCATCAACGACAACACCGTTTTCTAGTAGGACAGCTGTGTGATCAATGTACTAGGCAGAACACTTCGAGAAAGTTATCAAATGTACTGTGTGTGAAAGACTGATACTTTGTCTGTATCACATGATAAATTAATGTACAGAGACAGTTGTAAATACTCATGACATTCCTGTGGAAACAGATTGTAAAAAGTTAAGTAATACTTCCTACCTACATTATAATAAAATGTGAAATGTTCCTCCTCACCCATTGTCTCAAAGCTTCTGTTGCACTTCGTGAAGTCGTGTCATGGCTGCAGCCAGAATCGAAGAACTCTCGGTGCTGCGCGGTGTGCAAAACAAATCATGCAATGTATCACTCCTTAGACTTCCTTCCAAACGTTTGTTGGCAGACCTGGATAATTTCTAGGCTCTCCTACACCTACGCTATAAAGACAAATAAGGGTCATCAGCCTCGCTTAGGCCCATGAGACAAGGTTGAATCAGTCATTTCCACTGTGCAACTACTCCCTCCCCTGCAAAAATGTAACTATTCTCAACAGACCCCCAAGTCTGACCACTGGATTGGACAACAAACACCGCAATCAGTTTCTCTACCGTCACCAACTGGTTTCTACCATCTCCTCAATAAATCACACAGGAACACAGTCTAAAATCAAAGAGGGTAAGAGTATACACAAGAACCCCTCTCTTCAAATTTCTATTGAAGCAAAACACAGTTTACTCTCTTCTAGTATCCCTTGCCAAGTCTTCCTCGCCCATCAGACATGTCTCCAGTTAGCCCATTGCTTCACGCTCTGTTACGCTGCCCTTTAGTCCATGTATACTTGCTATTACCAAGCACCCACCTCGAAAACCAGCAACAGATTAAGATGTTTCCCTTATTTGTGAAAGGGAATGCACTTCTGAACTTTCCACATCTAGAGAAAGAACCTTACTGCTCCATGATTACGCACTTATAAAATACGCCTCCATGCCACCTATGTCTTCAAGAGCTCAACTCGCCTCGTGCACCTTACCACTGTCACTGACCGACCCCTCAACTTCATGAGGTGCCATAGCTCCAAGACATTATTTTCACATGCCAACATTTTGGCCAATCAGCATTCAGAGTAGAAAATAGTCACTGTGATTATTCATTCCCTCCTAATGCTCGGAGTACATCAGTGCTGCTGCCTGTTGACACTTCCAGAAGTTTGTTCCCATAGGGTACCAGGAAACACCAGCCATTCTGTGGGAAACAAATTCGCCTTGGCAGACCACCCAGTCAGGCCAGGCCAGCACCATAAGTTGGATTGAGATTTATCTCTAGACAGGAGAATAGCCACAGTCCCACAGACACTGGCCAACTGTCACTGTCACTCACAATAGTGACCAGGCACTCGCTGACTATTGTGGTCCAGAAATGATCTGTTGCAGGTGAACTAAAACTTTGTGAGCAATAGTATCCACTCCTCCTGGAGAAAATGAAAGAACCCACTATCATACCGATGAGTATACTTCCACTCAATGTAACAAATGGCACTGAGGCTGTTCATTATAAACTTGCCTTGACTGCTTCCGAAGTGTTACTGTGAGCATGTCCCATGTGCTTTAGACACCTGGGATTTGCCTTGCCTCTGATACTATTTTTCTGTGTATTACACCAAATGTCTAACACTGTCTGAGCCGCAACAGGCAATGTCTGTGAATGTAGTTGTTCAGTTTCAGGTGCAGCAGATTGAATGACTGTCGCTCAGTGTCCAGCAAATGACTCAATTCTTCTCACAGCAAGCAGCACTGCCACAGGTTGCTGCATGTAAGTTTCGCGCTTTCAGTAATAAGGATGGGGAATGGTCAGAAAATCGGACTCAGTTGGAGGCCCACTTTGACACATACAGCATTACAGGTATGGCCCGCAAAGCATTTTTTCTGTCAATGGTTGGAGTTGGCATGTACCATTTGTGTTTAAAACTGTGCCCTGATTCTCTCCCCGAGACTATTAGGCACTGAACTGGTTTAGCTGTTGACCGAACATTATGACTGTCAAGTCCATGTCGCTGCACCAAGAGTTAAATTTTGTAGACTTAAGAAGCAGCTGGCATAAACTTTCAAACATTGGATTGCTGAAGTCAAAGGGCTAGCAGGAATTGTAGGTTTCAGTGTTCTTATGGGCTCAGTTATAGTGATGTCATGTTATGTACAGAATGTGTCAGATGCATATATTCCCACTGCCTGATCTGAAAATAGATCTGTCTATTGTAGAACCTCAAACTCTTGTGGACACAAATGAAGCTGAGTTTGAGGCTACATGTATTTGCATTGTTCAAAGTGCACACGACACTCAGTCTGAAGTTACTGCTAGTAATAAAGTGTATAAAAACAGGGCTCAGACACAAAGTAAATGTAGAGGTAA
This sequence comes from Schistocerca serialis cubense, assembly GCF_023864345.2. Classification (NCBI taxonomy): domain Eukaryota; kingdom Metazoa; phylum Arthropoda; class Insecta; order Orthoptera; family Acrididae; genus Schistocerca; species Schistocerca serialis. The sequence continues at coordinate 795,076,376 of NC_064640.1, forward strand.
GCACTTTCAGTATCATGGTACATGACGTATACTACAGAATACTGTTAGGAAGACTTGTCCTCAGTGCTTACCGAATCATGACAAAAGCTTGTCCTAGTCATGATGCAAAATGCTTCCAGTGTGGATGGCAAGGTCATATTCAGACCACAAGTTTACAAGGCAACCCAGCTTAGGCAACATCCAATTCAGTGCAGGCGCATGGCCGCAGCGTAACTATCAACAAGTGCATTCCGTAATGGTGAGGTAATTAAAGTCAGTCCAAGCAATGTCTCACACTTCTGCAGTATGAAAACCAGAAACCAAACTTTTTGTCCAGTCAAGAGCGGCTCAAAAGACCGTAAAATTGCTGTTAGACACTGGTGCATCTGTTTCCCTTGTTAATAAAGAACCATATGAAAGTATCAGTACCCCACAGCTACAGCAGCCTCCTCTGTTTTGCCTGCATACAATGGACACGAGATAACCGTATTTGTCATGTGCAGTTGGCCAACAATTTTAAGTGGAGTTACAAAAGTGTGTCATTTCATGTAATGTTCTAGAAACAGTGTAAACATACTTTGTTTAGGCTTGTCCACCCTGTGTATATAAAACAGTGTGTTACAAATCAGTGTTTCGGCGCCCCACACTAATGTTTCTGACTTGAGTAATAAGTAGAAAGAACTGTATGAACCAGGTTTATGAAGGGCTACTGATTTTGAAGTGCACATTACTGTTGAAGACAGTGTGCAATGACAGATTTTTCGCATAAGGCTGTTCGTAGCAGGTTGCAGAACCGCAAAGATTGAAAGACAAAGGGGTTATTCAACCCATTTCTGTGAGTCAATGGGCATTGCCCTTGGTTAATTCTCAAAAAGCCGTCAGGACATTTACATCTGTGAGCTGACTTTAAAGTAACAGTAAACTCACAAACCACGATGGATTCTTTTCCTTTGGAGACTTTGATAGGGAAGATTCTTTTCCAAGATTAATTTATGTGAGGCGTGCTTACAGTTACTGATGGACATGCAGTCCAAGCAATATTTCATGATAAATACTCGCCTATGTTCGTCCCAGTTTCAAAGACTACTGTTCGGAAGTACTTCAGCTCCTACCATTTTTCATTGGTTCCTGGAACAATTAACAGCAGAAGTCCCTTACTGTACAAATTATTTGGATGATACTGTGGCTGCAGATCATACGCCTGCTGAACATTTGACAAATTTTGACTGCTTGTTTCAAGTTCTTTCCGTGGCTGGCTTAAAGTACAAAAAGGAAAATTGCTCTTTCTTCCAAGAACTATTTGATGGTTTATGGCATGTAATGAATACACAGGGAATTCATCCTGCTACTTCTAACTTGTCTGTGAAAAAAGATCTGCTAGTGGTCATAACATTAAGGAGCTCCAATCTGTCACGAGTCTTACTTATTACACCAAATTCATTAAAAACTATGCACAAATTGCAGCTCTGCTGAACTGGCTGCACTGGAAAAATATTCCTGTTGTGTGTTCCCATGAATGTCACAATGCATTTTAACAATAATGGATGCATTAAATTGTCATTTGATTCATTTTTATCCAGGTAACCTGTGGTGTTAACTGTGGATGCATCTTTTTATGGTATTAGGGTTGTGCTGTCTTGCAGAATTGGTTCTTCCGATAGACCTATTACTTTGCCTTGAAATTCTTAACAAAGCACAGTGTAATTACAGTCAACTTGAAAAAGAAGTGTTCACCGTTATCTATGGGGTTACCAAGTGCTTCCAATATGTGTACAGTTGGAAGTTCTGTTAGATTACAGATCATCAGCCTTTAACAGCCTTGTTCAATTCTTCCAAGCCTGCCCCACTTTAGACAGTGCAAAACTTGTAATGTTGGGCTCTAGTATTGTCCAACTATCAGTACGAGTTTTTGCACAGGCCCACTACCCAACATTCGAATGCTGACTTCTTGTCTCAGTTACCGCTCAATACTGCCACAGTGGTTGATTCATCTGAGGAATTGTGGATTCAAATCGATACTCAGGATTTTGAAAGTATTCAAAATTTTAAGTGTATTGCAACAGCATCTGCTTCTGACCCAACTCTTAAGATTTTTTTGCAACATGAACGCTATAGGTGGTTTGAAAACCATTCCCCACCCGGTGGCGTGTTGCTATTTTTCACATCACAATGCACTATTTGCATTGTCAGGTTTTCTGCTGCTACATTTGCAGAATGACAATGTGAATGTTATGATTCCTCAGTCCCTGCAGCAGGAAGTTTTGTCTTTAGTGCATCAAGGCCACTGTGATGTAGCTCGCGAAAAGCAACTCACCCATCGTCATTGTACATGGCTGGGCATGGATGCCCAGACTGAGCAAATGACCTCTCGTTGCATTGTGCATGCGTAACATCAATCAGCTCCGTCACAATGCCTTTTTGAGTGGCTGTGTCAGTCTGGACCATGACGACCCAATGGTTGTTGATAGTGGACGCAAAGAGTACATTTCCTTGTGTTTTTATCATGACATTCACCACTGATACAAGTACAGTATCGGCTTTGTCTTCTATTTTCTTTCTTTAAGGTCTTCCCACGGCCATTGCCTTGGACAATGGACCACAATTCACATTAGTTTATTTTCAACAGTTTTGTGCTGTCAACAGCATCCACCATGTGACTAAGTCACCTTTTCACCCTCAGACTAACAGTGAAGCTGAATGGTTCATTAGAAAGTTCAAAGTGACATGGAGAACCTCTGTTTCTTCTACACATACCAACAAGCCTTAAAAAATTTTCTGTCCTCCTAGCACTCGTTGCCATGTGACAGGAAGTCGCCAGCAGTATTATTACACAGACAAAGACACCATGTCCTGTAGCAGCTTCTACAGCTGCTACAGAAACATTTTGTTTCAGCTGCAGGATGAAATGTTTTTTAAAGTGTTTGGCAAGAAACGGAGTTGGGAGCACAATTTCGTGGTCTGCATTGGCATCACCATATCCATCTGTGGTGCGTTTCCGAGCATGTCAGAGACACTGCCATAGAATTTTTTCCCACAGACCCAGCTCGCTGTTGGGGTTAATAACAGCAGTCACCTCCACCTCTCTGCCAGACGCAGCTGCCACCATCCACGAGGGTGCCCATGGAGGTTGACCCGCCACTGACGTCATCGCCATTGGCATCCTGCAGCCTGGACCAATGTCCACGGACATGCTGCAGCACCCCAAGATGGTCATCATGTCAGCCCAGAAGATCCCCTTGCTGTTCACATGACTACAGCATCTGTGTCTCCAGATGCAGGCGTGCATCATGTAACCAGTTTTTTGGTAGGTATTATGGTCACTCGCGAGGTGGATACTGGGGCATGGGAAGGGAGCTGCCATCAGGTACAGTTAAGCTTTGTGTCTCATCATCTGCATCCACATTTAGTCCCCCCCCCCCCTCCCCTTTTCCCTACCATCGCCATATGCTACTACACAATGACGGCCTGGAGGTTTGGGGCAGGGAGTACTGTGGTGTCATTCATAGAGCAGGGTGCAAAAGCAAGGTTGGTACCTCACAACGCAACCACAAGAAAAGATAGTCCCTGAAAGTCGCACTGATGAATGAGCAACACCAGTGTAGCCATGCACAGAAACGTTTCGCCACGCTGGCACATCGGCTCTCGTACTTACAGCCAAGCACATGACACCTCAACACAGTCCGCGATCACTGCATAAGACAACAGCAGTGTCTCTTAGTAGGTCAGGTGTGTGATCAATGTTTTAGGCAGAACACTACATGAAAGTTATTGGTAAATGTACTCTGAGTGAGAGATCTGTATTTTGTCTCTGTCAAGTGATTCATTAATGTGCAGACAGCTGTATAAATGCTCATGACTTCCCTGTGGAAATTGATTGTACAAAATTAAGTAATTCTTCTTATCTATGTTATAATAAAGTGAGCTAATATTTTGTGTGTTATAGTATCCACTCCGATCTCCTCCCAGAGCAAACCAAAGAACCCCGTTGTACCGATGAGTGTATTTCTCTCCAATATCACATAATAAAAATTGAAATAAACATGTTCAGCGCTCTGTTTTACAGCCAGAAGTACATTTGCATGATGTCATGTGTCCTGTGCTGTGATTGCCTGATAGAAAGAATCCACGTGGGTGCCATGTTGATGTGGCAATTTTCACATTTATATTTGCATACCACAGAAATATGCAGTTTAACTCATGAATTGCATTAAAGATCTCCCTTTGGTATGATTTGCTGTGCAAAAGTAGAGGAAAATCTTACACCACTGAATGCAACCATTATCTGTATTTCAAGTTGAAAATAAAAATTTCTTCATTATTAAGGACAAATGAAGTTTTGATGTTTAAACCAACAAACTTCTGAGAAAAGTGAAGGGCAAATACTCCAGGCAGAGGAGATTGAAACAGTGAAACACTGGGTTGTATCTCTTATGATTACAGATCCGTGTAAGTCTGTGTAAACAGTTCTAGGTTCTTATTGCGACCATGGGATGATACTTAACTCTATTAATGTGCCTACAATGGCCATGTAAGGTATTCTGAATGGATACAAAAAACAACTGCCATGTCATCATCTGCCAACTTTGTTATTGGATGCAGTGTGAAAAGGATGTGGGGCCAACAAATCACTCTCCTGGCCATGGTCAGTTTTCATTACATGGAGCTGCTACTACTCGATCAAGTAACATGAGGCTGAATGCACCGCCTTCCAGTGCACCCACCATGAAAAATCCCTGATAGCCCCAGGAGTCGAAACCACGTTCTACACATGGCAGTCAGCTGTGCTAACACTCAGCTATGGAGATGGTCTCAAACAGGACACAAATCCCTTCAGAATTCAATAGAAAAGTAATTTTCCATCCCAGCAGGATATGTGCACATTGTTATATGTCTGGTGTTGTGCTGCAAGTACTTTATTGTCTGTGTTCAGATTTTGGTTCTGGGCAGCTGTTCTGGCACTATAGTGCTATAAAAAAAATACTAGGGCATTATTTTATGGACAATCCTCATAATATCAAAATCAGCAAAAACGAATGTCAGAACTGGGTGAAAATAAACAAACCAGGCAGACAATGACAAAAAAAGAAAATTATTTTTCCTGTCTCTACCCATGGGGTAAGGAGTTTAAAGTAGGAGAAGCACACAGTTGTACACTGAAATCACAAAGATTAGCTGAAAGGTAGCATAACACTTTGGAAGGGATACCTAGGGAAGAGAAGAAGACACTCCTAATTCCAGGTCATGATGTGAAATAGTCAAAACGCTGACAGAGAATGTCATTTCGGCATACAGGAACACTAATTATTTGACAGAAATGTTATTTCTTTGGCTGGCACATATAAGAAAACTAAATAAGCAACTTTATTAATAAACTTTAGAATTACAACTGCCTTTAAATTTTTATAACAAAAACTACTTTGTACAAAATTAGCACAATTTACTGACTAATCCTTTTGAAATATTTATTTTCAATCAATTTGCACAACTGAATTATGTTTGAATAGCCTCGGAGAATGGCTGCAAATTTGTTATTTGGCAATGGAGTTGTTAAGATGCTAAACACGTGTCCAAATACCAGGGCATCCAACTCTGTTGGACTGAAAAATAAAAAAAGAATGTCAAAAAATCAAGTAATTATAAGTGGACATCATGATTACACATCTATTTTAAAATGAGTACAATGTCAAATTCAGCATCAATAACATAAAAACAATTATGAAAGTAATACTATTTTTAAGGAAAAATACACATTCAACTGTGTTCAAAATCTTACAAATTAGTATAAACTATGAAGCAAAATGATGCTGATGGAAGAAATGTACTTCACAGAAAGTAATGCACACCACAGAAGAATTAACAAGCACCTTATAACATGGTGCTTCATGCAAAAATTGCAGTTTTCAGATAATTCTGAAATAATAACTTAATAATATAAAAGCAACTATAAGAAGTGGAAAGTCACACAGCAGATAATCTAAAATGCAAGGTCACAAGAAACTTAGCGCAGGCAGTGGAGAAAGGTTTGAGTAGAAAGAGGTTTACAATAATGGCCATTTTCATATACATACATTTTCAGTACCCTATTGCAAGCAACACAACATGAAAGGCCTTGGAATATGCAACATTTCATGCATTTCAGGTCATCCTTTCAGAAGATACCTGCTAATGTCAGGTTTTAAAATGCCATTTCACATCTTTCTTGTCAGTAGAATTTTTCTGTTTTTCTTTGTTATTTTCTGATTTAATATATTCAGTAACACCATAGTACATATTCAGTAACACCATAGTAGGTACAGTTCTCCAACTGAGTGTGATACAAGAGAGGAGCGATATAGCACAGGATAACAACGGGAATATGCAGGTAAAGAAAACTTGCTCAGGTGCAGGAAGGTATAAATCCACTGGGATAAAACAGAATGGGGGTATGGGAAAAAGATGAGAAAGCAATGCACAGGAGTAAATTATTCCTACACACGTAACTGGAATGTCAGATATCTATGAAACTGGTCAGAGGTTGTAGTTAAGGCAAATGAGGGGGCACATGATCCGAGGGAGTACATGAATAAAAAGAAGAGAGTAATGCATTCTGTGCAGTTTTCCCCTATCAGCCTGACACTACACATTTCAGTTGTTCCCTCACCTAGCAAGTCCCAACAATAGGCATGTTCCATATGGGGATGAAATTCCTGCTTCCAACTGTCCTGAAAAATTGATATAAATAGGAGGCTACCATTCTCACTTGTTTGTTTAATATTGATAACCCCATAACAAACACTATGATTGCAGAATAGGCATCTCCATACATGCATTAAAGTAAAATTCCAAATTTAATGTTCAGCACACATGTAGAATTGCAAAAAATAGATCAAACTACTTGACACACACACACACACACACACACACACACACACACACACACACACACACACACACAGAGAGAGAGAGAGAGAGAGAGAGAGAGAGAGAGAGAGAGAGAGAGAGAAGAGCATCCTGGCCCCGAGATGCAGAGTAACGACACCAGAAAATGTTGAAAGGGTAAGGAAAGCGGCAGTCAGAAGCCCAGGACGGTCAGCTAGACATCATGCTACTGAGTTACGAATCAACCATGAATCGGTTAGATGAATTTTGCATAAAGAATTAAAATTCCATCCCTACAAAATGCTTATTGTCCAACAACTTAAGGAAACTGATTTTGCTGTACGAGAAGACTTCGCTTACAGAATGCAAGTGATTTTGGGATAGAATGAAAATGAAATTTTATTGATGAGTGATGAAGCTCAATTTCATTTAAACGGGAACGTGAATAAGCAAAACCTACGTTACTCGGCTCCAGAGCATCCACACCTTATCCACCAGCGTCCTCTACACTCAGAAAAAGTAACAATCTGGTGTGCTCTTGGCTCTGTTGGCATTATTGGACCTTATTTTTTTTTTAAGAGAACGGGGCCACAGTTACTGTTAATTTGGTTTGTTACATTCGTAAGCTTGAAACATTCTTGAAACCAGAACTAAGAAGACGCCGAATCCCTTTAAAACGCGTTTGGTTCCAGCAGGATGGGGCAACATCGCACACCGCAAACACTTCAATGACCGTTCTTAGACGCATGTTTCCTGGCCGGATTATCTCACGTTTTGGCAATGTTCCTTGGCCTCCCAGATCTCCCGACTTGTCAGTATGTGACTTTTTTCTGTGGGGGTACCTTAAGAACTGTCTATAACCACAAAATTTGGATGAGTTGAAGAATGCAATCATTCAAGAAATTGCTGCCGTCCCTGCAGAGATTTTAGTCCGTGTGATGGAGGATTCTGAGAAGAGACTCGAGTCCTGCATTCGAAATGATGGAAATCACCTTGACGACATTATTTTTCACAAATAACGTTGTTAACTAAAATGGAAAATAATGAGCTTTGATTTGTGTAAATAAACATGCAATAATTTTAAAGTTGGCCGAGTATTATTTCATTAAAAACCATCTGTCTCCCGTGTGTCACCCTGTACCTTTTATTAATAGTGTGTGAATATTAGAGAATATAGTTGTCTCATAGTTTAGAAACTTTATTTCATTGAGAAACAATTGGAAGCCACCTGAATAACAAAATCCTTGTACTAGTTAATGTTTCTTCATATCAGAAAATGGATCTGAGACTAACATCATATCCCAGAGAAGACAATGTGTCCACCAATGAAATAACAAGGACAAGTAGTATTTTATAACTATAGATGTGGATGAGGGATGTGATGCAACATACTTAAAATAAATGATCAACATCTGTTTCAAACACAGATCATTGAACATTAAGAACTGAAGAACCCATTATGCAATGCCTCCTGAAAAGAAGAGGAAGGTGGACTACTGTGTGGCTTAAACACTGTGGTTTAAGTATTAGCAGAAGGGTGAGATATAACACACAAGATATGTTGGTGGACGAAGTTTGGAGGGCAGTGCCTGTCTGTGATGGCCAGGGTAAAGTCTTCATAATACTGAGAAAGAGACTGCTGATTAATTGTCTTCACTCATTGTATGCCACCCAGTAGTTTCCATTATGATATAAGATGTAATCAAATTCTTCACAAAATTCTTGAATTTTGAAGAAAAATTCTTGCACTCTGTTTTACATTAGAGACTTCTCCCCACTCTGATTATCCTATCTCACATCTCAAAACTTGACATTTTTAACAAAATGATATGAAAGTTGCATCTAATGTATTACTACAAGTAACATTAACTAAACAGCCATGTGGATGTGCACAATATCAGCAATTAAATCCTTTATTAAAATTATCTGATTTTTATAATTTACAAAATTGTACACTGCTTTAAATAATTCTCATTTTATGCATATATTTAACATGCTGGCTCAATTTTGAATACAGGGTATCAAGTGGAAGGAGAGAATCCATGTGACTAAAATACAAATATGTTGCTTGTTACATTAATTAGTAAAAGCTGGTAAGTGGATCATACAAATGAGGGGAGAGAAAACTTACTTGTCTCCAAAATAAAATGGCTTGTCACCCAGTCGCTCAGATAAGGCATTACAGCAGGTTTCTACTTCTTCGTACACCTACAAAATGAACAGTTCCCTAACAATGAGCAACAAATACGTGAAAACTGCTTTGGCCATAAAAAAATAAAACAACTTGTAATAGCATAAATTCTAAGAGAAGGAAATTGTTGCAAAATATATCTCATAGTATATCACTTTGTGAGTGCACTAGCAGCTGAATCATCTTTCGTTTATTTATTTAATCTGATTAGATTAGAGCCTTCTTATAATGTACCATGGTTTTACACCTAAAGTATTCTTTACACCATACCTATTTAAGAAATGATACTTTTAATATGATAAGTAGTAATAAAATGGTATTAATATAACTGAAAAAGATTTGACTGTATATAAAGAAAATGTGAATAACAGTACTGAATCCAAACTAACAACATTAATACTAGTGGTATTGCCACTGCTGCTGATGATGATGATGATGATAATGGTAATAATAAATAGCTAATTATGAGGGACAGAAATTTAGATACACTGCACCAAGTAAGAGCTTTGGGAAATGAGGAACATCTGGTTGGAAAGAAGTGTACTTAGTTGTAAAGTTAATTCAGATATTACTGTTGCTTTAACAGATATGCCATTAACAGTCTTCTGAAGCTGGGACTGTTATTCAGCTCTCTGACATAATGGAGGAAGTCATTCCAGAGTTGGCTTCCTACTACTGAAAAGGACTTAGAGAAAGCGGTCTAGTGATGGAGTGGGACTGAAGTAATTCAACTCTGACAGGAATGAATGTTTCCACTGCACTGTTTAGACAGGGCATTAAAGTTTTAGACAGGGCATTAAAGTTGAGGAAAGGTATGAGGGACTGTATACACTGATACAACAAGAGAAGAGAGAGAGTGTGTAAAAATCTCTGTTCCTGGATAGTAGCCAGGATAGCTGTGCATAAGATTGTGAAATATGATCAAAAAGTCAAACATCACAGATACAGATTGATAGTCTCATACACTTACAAGCTGTCAATATACCATGTTTACCCAAATATGAGATGACCTTCAATATAAGACAACCCTCCCTTTATTTATTTTTTTTAAAAAAGGCTCCTTGAGAAAAATTTATTTTTCACATATTCTGAATAATCAAAAGTACAAATTTTTATTGACATGAAGTATCTGCCAAAAAGTTAAAATTATACATATTATAAACTTATGCCTTTTGTTGATTGTCCACACATTTTGATAACACTAGGAGAAATAAAATAAACAAAAAGAAATGGTGTACATTAATTTTCAGACCATTTTCTTTTCTACCTGTTTTGCTTACTAACCCAGCAGTCTGTGGTATCACTATTTTAATCATCATCATCATCATCATCATCCAAACAGCATAGCTGTGAAATTTATATATTTGTTGTCACAAATATTTGGTTGTTTTGTCCAAATATGATGCTATTTTTGAGATTGCCATTATGGTGGGAACTGTGAACAATGCTGTTTTTTCCACATACATATCAGATTTTGCTTCCACACTGACAGGTGAATGTCACAATGTCTCGTTTCAAAACATTTTGCCTGCCTGCTGCTCTGTCATTCGCTGTGTAAGGCCAGCTGCCACATTCCCTTTCATTCTGACATATATGTCGATGAGCACTGACATATTGCAGCAAGAAACATGTAACTATGCCACTGGTCCCTTCCTATCTAGACTTCTACCACCTCCTGCAGAAATTAATACTATTGTTGAGTATTTGTACAATTTTAAAGTCAATTCAATCCCGACTACAAATGGATTCAAGCAAACTGTGGTTTAAACATGGTAGAAGTTCATAAAAGCCAAAGCATGTGGTGTAGATTTCCACGGTTGGCAACAAAGAAATTTGCTGCTCGCTCACCTCTCCCCTCCCCTCTATCATAATAGTTCTCTGCTGAGCTGGTGTCACTGTTCCCTTTCCAACCCTTCCTAAGTGCTGAGCTTGAGCAATTGCGAAAAATAGATTCCAACATGATGAAATTTGCTGCTCGATCATCACTCCTCTACCAACAATCATAATAGTTCTCAACCAACCTGGTGTCACTGCTCCCCTTCCAACTCTTCTGAGGTGCTGACCTCGAACAACTTGAAAGACAGATTGCAATATCTTCTAGTAAGCAGGTGATATATATAAAAAAAACTAATACATAAATAAAAGTTTACAGTTACAGTTCAGTCCCATTCTTGAACTTTTGCTCATACCGCGATCTAGTGATGTCTGTTGGTACTATCTCCATGACAGGTCTTGCCACTGCAATTTATTCTTGTGATAACAATTATGGTCAGTTTAATATGTTTTATTTCCTTTGTTAGACATTACATTCTGGATTAATTTTCCTTCTCATTTCAACTGAATGTCACCATCATGTTCTAAAGTTGGTAATGTTTTTTACCCAGTATTCTAATAATACATGACAGTGACTGAATTTCCCATTTGCAATGCACTTAGAAAAACAATAATCATTAAAGTCTCTCATAACCAAATAAAATATTGGTATGGGTTCTGAATCAAGTAATGATTTTTGAAGGAGTACATGTCTGTTTTGGAATGTTACCTTTATTTAAGAAGCAACATTAGTGTTTGTACACTGTATCTGTACATGTATTAGAATATTTATTGTAAACCTGTTCAAATACAACAAAAGTTTGTAAGGTGATAGAATTTAATGCTATTTCCTTCTCCGTTTCACAAAATTATCAAATTTTAATCAGAACAATAGACCGTCGCCGTGGCTAGTTCATAGTTTCTTATGTATCTCGTGCAAGTCAATGTCACATGATTGTATCAAGTGCCTAGGCCTATTGGGAAATCTTGAGCCTGTTGGAACATTAGTATCATTTGCAGAGCCCTGCCCTTCTGCATTCTTCAGAAGAACTCTGCACGTGACCTCAATAGCCAAAGCTTCATCTCTAAATGTAAGATGACCCCCAAATACTCTACTAAATAACATAAAAATGGTAACCTCAGCAGTAATAGTTTAATCTGCAAATATAAGACAACAGTGTATTGTTTGAATTATGAATCTGGGAAAAAAAACCTCATGTTATAATCAGGTAAACATGATATTTTATTTCTTTAGCCTCTGATAGTCTACAATGGTCTGCATTTCAACATGAAGTAATAATAATGTCTTCAAAAACATGTAGGGGTAATCACATGACATAACATTTCTTCTGTTGTTACAAATGAACTATATGAAGAAACTATTTACATTCTATATTTTTTTCGTACACAATTTCAATTTCTCTTCTAGGCTATAGTCTGTAGAAACTGATACATGCAAATTGCAACTGCTTACAAAAGTCCTGTTGGGAATCTTCCACTGTGAACTCTAAGATTTCCAGGAAGAACATCAGGAATACTGTCCACCATTTCAAACGAACAGACCTCTCTTTCTTTAAGATAAAACTTTTTCCTCTCCTTCACTGTGGTGATATTCTTTTTACAAAGAGTTCATATATGAAAGCATAGAAGTATTTAGAAAGCAGCTGAATACGTTTTACAATTCATGCAACATGGACACTTACTTTGAAGTTCTTAATGTTAATTTATGGGCACAGTGTTGTTAAAAAACAGTACGTTGTCTTTTAAAGAAAATCTATAAAGAGGAAAAAATAGAGAAAAGTCACAGAAGTTAAAGAAACATACCTCCTCTAATGTTTTGTTTGCCCATCCGAGAACTGATAATTTCTTCATAACCTGACTCCTCTTCTGCCAGTTAACAACATGATTCAATGGCCACGGATAAACTGAACCATTTCTAGGCAATGTAACTTCTTTCATTGTTCTTTTGTCACACCAGCAAATATAAAGCTGAAATAAACATAAATAATGTATATAAAATGTAAATTTCGCAGTTTTAATTTTTTAGACTGTCTTCCACAAACACAGAAGGCACTGAATATATTGCACACTTTTGCTATCCTCATGAGCATCTTTTATGACTATTCACCTTAGCCTGCTCCAAATCAGTTAGGATAATACTGCCAGGATATAACACAGCCATCATCAAAAAGGCTTTCTTTATTTCTGCATGTTCTTCACACTCTAATGAAGGTGCTAACCCATAATTTTATCTATCGAATAACTTGTCAAAACAGTTACACAGTCAGGCACTGACTACATTACTACGGGCCCTAACTGTTTATGTTTGTTTATAATTACTAGATCTGAAATGGTTAGCAGTAAAGAGAAGCATAGCGACATTTTGTTGCTTAAGGCGGAAACTGGAAAATATATATTAATCATACACAGATAAGGCTGAGGTGGCAGTGGTACACATGTACCCTCTGCCACACAATGTAAGAAGGCTTGCAGAACATTGATGTAGATATAAAAACACTAGGAAGGCTACAAATGAAGTGTCTATATAAAACCAAAGGGTAGTGTATCTGCAGGTAAACTGCAGCACAGGACAGAGCAAGTTTGGTTGCCAGGTATAATGTTTTCTTTTATTTTTACTTCCTTTCTTTCAGTTGTCCTCTTGCTCTCGGCACTGGTAAACTGCTACTTACAACATTAACTACACACTTCTCTATTCTGAGCCTGAACTACATGTCTCATAATCATTTCTTCCTTTACATAGGGAATTGCACTACTCAGTTTAATTATTGGAAAACCAAATTGACAAAAGAATTTATTTAAAAATGTGAATGATATACACTGAGGTAACAAATGTCATGAGATATCTCCTAATATCGTGTAGGACCTCACTTTGCCTGGCACAGTGCAGCAACTTCATGTGGCATGTACTCTACAAGCCCACTGCAGAAATATTGAGCCATGCTGCCCCTACAGCCATCTATAACTGTTGAACTGTTGCTGGTGGAGGATTTTGTGCCTGAACTGACCTGTTGATTATGTCCCATAAATGTTCCATGGGATTAATGTCAGGTGATATGGGTGGCCAAATCATTCGCTCGAAACATTCAGAATGTTCTTCAAACCAGTTGTCAACAATTGTGGCCCAGTGCCAATTTCGTCACTGTTTGGGAAGATAAAATGAAGTCCATGAATGGCTGCAAATGGCCTCCAAGTAGCCGAACATTTCCAGTCAATGATCAGTCCAGTTGGGAGAGAGGACCCAGTCCATTCAACGTAAACACAGCTCACACCATTATGGAGCAGTCATCAATTTCCACAGTGCCTTGTTGACAACTTAGGTCCAGCTTTGTGGGGTCTGTGCCACACTTGAACCCTACAATTGGCTCTTACCAACTAAAATTGGGACTCATCTGAACAGGCCACAGTTTTCCAGCCAACTAGGGTCCAACCAATATGGTCACGAGTCCAGGAGAGATACTGCAGGAGATGTGTGTTGTTTCTGTGGTTATTTCATGCACAGTTGCTTGTCTGTTAGCACTGACAACTCTATGCAAACACTACGGCTCTCAGTCATTAAGTGAAGGTCATCGGCAACTGCACTGTCTGTGGTGAGAGATAATGCATGAAATCTGGTATTCTCAGCACACTCTTGACACTATTGATCTCAGAATATTGAATTCCCTAATGATTTCTGAAACAGAATGTCCCATGCATCTAGCTCCAGCTACCATTCCATGTTCAAAGTCTGTTAATTCCCCATCGTGTGGCCATAATCACACTGGAAACCATTTCATATATATCACCTGTGCACAAATGACATCTGCTAATGCACTGTCCTTTCACACCTTGTGTACGCAATAAGGTCGCCATCTGTATATGTGCATATCACTATCCTATGACTTTTGTCACCTCAGTGTAGTAAATAGGAAGCATGGTATTGGGTAAATCTGAAACAATCATTTACTGAAAACAAGTTTTAACTATATTTAGTATCTCAATCATTAAAGTTGTCTATGAAGCAAAAGTTGTTCAGTGTTCGTATATGGAAAATCATGTGATGTAAAGCTAGGCAATGAGTTCAACCCATGCAAATAACAATTGCATGTAAAATATAATACATGGTTTTATTTTATAATGTGAGCTGAAAGTACGTAACAACTTCGGCCAGTCACACTGAGCAGCTAGTTCATTTCCACAATGAGCAAAAGCCTTTAGTTTTTATAAAAATAAATCATCTGCTTTCACCAAGCAGTTATAGTAGAACAAATTGCACATCATAACTTATGTAAATAATGGAGGCCAACAAGCAATGAATGCAATCATGTTATACAAAATTTTACTGTTCTGCACACACTCATCAATATACACACGAGAATCTCCTAAGTCTGTCTACTCTTAATAATGTTATACCAAGAATGTGTGAATTGTTGACATTATGTTGAGCCAAATAAAGTATGCATACTAAGTGCTGCAGGCTATTGCACAACTGTGTCGAAGTGAAAGCAAAATGAATTACATTACTTTTATATAGTTAACATCTTTAACTTCCTACTAGGTAATACAAATTCTGAATGGACTGTCATCTGCTCTCTCTTGTGTATTGGGGCTCTTGACACCAGGAAATATGAAACAAATGACTAGGTCTCACTTACATCATCATCATCATCATCATCATCATCATCATCATCGCCACCGCCACACCATTTATGATATTTAATATAATTGTAGTTGACAGCAATATTTCTATCTATCTTTCCTTCCTGCTTCCTCTCTCTTGGAGAATGAAGACAAGTTTTCAGTGCACAGAGCTCTGAGATATTAGTTATGGAAGGTCAGTATAATAGATAAAATAAATAATGTCTACATCCTTTAGTACAATATTTACTGTTGACACTATAGTGTTTTAAAATATTGTGTGTTGGTTGTTAAAAAGAGAGAAAATTTTTCTTCTTTAGGGCCAGCAGCATATGTATCTGATAATGATATAATGTCGCAAGAGTGGAACTGTCTAACTGCTGTCACATCATAATTAACATTTTATTTTCAACATCTGGACATAACATTTACCATCTTACTACAGCAATGACAGTTATAAAACAGCCCACTAACGACGTAATATGGACATCACATCAATCTAGACGTAACTCCCTATTGGCTTCTGTCTCGGGTTCTTCGGCCGATGTTCATCTAATGATTTTACTGACGTTTCACCAGCACGAGTGGCTGGCATTGTCAAAGCTTCACCCTCCATTGCCGTTAGTGAACTGGAGCCGAGCTTGTGGGCGCAGACTATATGTACCTGGCGCGCCAACACCCGAGAGCTTCTCTGTGGTCATTTCCGGTGCGGTTCTCCTCTTGCTACCTGCAACGGTTGTTCGCTGCAGTACGGGAAGCCAGGATCCATTTACCTTAAGGCTTTCCTCTTTCTTGTTGAAACTGTTCACGCGTTTTTGTGTTTATACAGCTTTTCTGAACAAGCACGTGTGATAGTGCTTCTCTACAGCCAGAACTTCCGTGTCGGCGAATTTTATTACGTGGTTGGTCTCACTCAGTGCGTGCTCTGCCACGGTCGATTTCTCTACCTGTCCCAACCTGCAATGTCGCTTATGTTTTTTGATCCTGGTGTTAATTGATCATCCAGTCATTCCAATATAACTTTTCCACATGTGCATGGTATACGGTATATTCCAGACATTGCAAGTGGGTCCCTTTTCTCCTTTGCTGATCTAATGCTCTAAGACACTATTTGATCTTCCTTGCCGATTTGAGAATCGTCTTTTCGCCATGTTTGCGCATTATACGGCCGATTCTGTCCGTCACTTCATTGAGAAGCTCAAGAAACTGAAACTTGCACCAAACGACATCCTGGTCAGCTTTGATGTTGTTTCTTTTTTTTACAAAAGTGCCACTCAGTGACGCTCTGGAACAGATCGGTTCCATTTGCCCACAAGACATCAAAAAGCTGTTCACGCATGTCTCACTATGAGCTATTTCACGTGGAATGGCGATTTCTACAAACAGCTGGAAGGCATCGCCATGGGTAGTCCTCTTAGTCCAGTGGTGGCCAACTTCTTCACGGAACAATTTGAAGTACAGGCACTGGACTTGGCGACTTGCAAACCTAAGGTGTGGTACAGATACATCGATGATACTTTCACTGTGTAGAACCATGGTCACAAACAGCTCGGTGACGTCCTAAGACACTTGAACAGCCTCCATGCCAACATACAATTTACCATGCAAGTAGAAAAGGACAAAAAACTGGCCATTTCTACATGTGCTCATCACAAGGGATAGCGAAAACCTGGGACACAGCGTTTATAGAAAACCGACACACACAGACTGATACCTGCACAAACTATCAAACCTCCACCCAAGCCAGAAAAGAGGCATCATTAATATGCTCGTAACGCGAGCAGGAGCCGCAGCACCTCAGACGCGAAATGCAACACCTGGAAAGTATTCTGAGGAGCTATGGGTACTCCACAAATTATATTAGAAGTGTAACAGAGCCAAACACTCGGCGAAGTAAGGAATCAGAAAAAGAAATTTCAGATACAGCCTTTCTACCATACATTCCCAGAGTGACGGACAGAATCGGCCATATATTGCACAAACATGGCATAAAGATGATTTTCAAACCGACAAGGAAGATCAAAGAGTGTCTTAGATACGCAAAGGAGAAAAGGGACCCACTTGCAATGTTGGGAATATACCGTATACCATGCACATGCGGAAAAGTTTATGTCAGAATGACTGGACGATCAATCAACACCAGGATCAAAAAACATAAGCGACATTGCAGGTTGGAGCAGGTGGAGAAATCGGCCTTGGCAAAGCACGCACTGAGTGAGACTGACCACGTAATAAAATTCGCCAACACGGAAGTTCTGGCTGTTAAGAAGCACTATCATACGTGCTTGTTCAGAGAAGCTGTAGAAATACGAAAACCCGTGAACAGTTTCAACAAGAAAGGGGAAAGCCTTAAGGCAAACGGATCCGGGCTTCCCGTACTGCAGCGAACAACCGTTGCAGGTAGCAAGAGGAGAACCGCACCGGAAATGACCGCAGAGAAGCTCTCGGACGTTGGCACGCCAGGTACATATAGTCTGCGCCTGCGAGCTCGGCTCCGGTTCACCACCGGCAATGGAGGGCGAAGCTTTGACAATGCCAGCCACTCGTGCTGGCGAAACGTCAGTAAAATCATTAGATGAACATTGGCCAAAGAACCCGAGACAGAAGCCAATAGGCAGTTTGTCAACAAGTGGCCACGAAAGCCTTAACAATTTTGCAATCTAGACGTACTTGAAAATGGTGATAAAGTCGAAACAGTCTGTCATGAGACTGCACTGCCTACACAAACCACCAGACAAACGCCCCTCTAGCATGCTTTGAAGTTCCAAGATTCTAAGTTAAACACTGAACCTTAAATTCTGTATCAGTATATTTTTTGCTGTATACGATTTCAAGTACCATTCAAAGGTATGTCAAATGTCTCTCTAATCTGTTTTCTTAGTTACGTCACAAAAATTATTTTACAAGACATTTGATTGTATTATTTTTCAATTTCTTATTATGAACTTTTTATTAACAGTTAAATATCACACCAACATAACTTTCTATGTACAACATAGCACTAGGGCTTGAATAGAATAATTTTTGGCACATTAGTTTCATAGCTGTTCTTGACATTTGAATTTTCCTTTGAATCAGTAATTAAGCTTATCTTAATCACCAATTCATTTCAAGCATCTAAATTATTCTTTACAAAACTAGCTGGTCCATTTTTCCATTTCCCATGCTCTCTTTGTCTATGAAAATTCACACACAAACCCATTGCATAATTTTTATGGAGTCTTACAGTTGTTTTGCTCAAACATCTGACCATAAAAAACTAGGTGTTTCACAGAGGCAAATGGTGACAAACAGATGGAAATTAAAGGAACACATCTGCTACAATACCCTTTACAATAGTTCTTGCTCGTAATGAGAACATAGCAGTTCTATGCAATCAAAT
Source organism: Schistocerca serialis cubense (assembly GCF_023864345.2). Lineage (NCBI taxonomy): Eukaryota > Metazoa > Arthropoda > Insecta > Orthoptera > Acrididae > Schistocerca > Schistocerca serialis. The sequence goes on from NC_064640.1 coordinate 795,095,233, forward strand.
GGGAGCGTATTACTATAGTAATAGTAGTAGTAGTAACAACAATAACAACAATAGAAGAAAAACAGATACAAACATGTAGTACCGAACCACAATATTATTGCACTTGGCCTCCTGTGGCCATTATCAGAAACACGCAGTGGCGTTACAGTAAACATGTATAGTGGCGACTAAGGAAAATGCATTTCTCCACCAATGCTTTCAGGTAAACTGTGAATATACTATCAAGTGCTTCAGCATGTCCTCATGAAATATCACCAGAAATGCAGTGTGATGTTATCATGAATACCCTATGAGTGGAAAACAGGAGGTGGTGTCATGGAAGTGGCCACACTCAGATGGAAAACAGCTTATATTCAAAGTTGTACAATATTGGCAGGAAGAATAAAAGCAGAAGTAGGTAATCATGCCTCTACAGGAAGCAGACTTGTGGGTCGAAAAAATGATAGGAAAGTCAGAAAGAACAGTAAAATACATTTTGAAAGACTTTAAGAAAGAGGAAGAAATCAGGGAAAAATTAAAACTCTTAGCAAACAACAGAATTCTAGAAAATTACTTTTTCTAGGCGACTTCAACAAAGCACTTATTTGAAGAAAATTTTTGGAGCATAACGTGCAGAAGAAGGAAACATTGGAAAAGCTGCTTATATTTTCAAAAACTGAAATAAATTTCCAGAGGGAAAGGGAAAATTTGGAAAATTTTGAAACAGATGGAATTTTATTTAAAAAAAAAATTTTTTTAAATAAGAGAAACATCCTAACAGAGCACTCCTACATTTTTGCAAAGTGTTTTGAATACTTGAGAGCCAAATAAACCAGTGGTATTCACAGATGATTTCAAATCTAAGTTCCTTGGTTTTCGCAATTATATGACTCGATATAATTATCAGAAATAGTTAGAAGAGGAACTGGTTCCTAATATCCCAGCTGGTAGTATTGATAATGCACCATATCATACTGTTCAGACAAATAAAGCTCCCATTACTGGAACTCACAAAAAGGACATAACTGAATGGGTCATTCAGAGCAAAATCAGTTTTGAACCAAGCTGAACAACAAAAGAGCTTTCAAGTGTGTTACAAACCAAAGCCTGTTTTTAAAGCAGATACAGTCTTAAAATTTAAGGGATATAATGCTCTGACGATCCCACCATACCACTGTGACCTGAACCCTATAGAGTTAATCTGGGGTACAATGAAACATAACACTGCAGGACAAAAGTTTATTCCATTAATTTAACTACCCTGTAACAGATAACCAAACAGACCTCATGTAATATTACACAAAATGTTTGGTTAGAACTTGCAACATGTCAAAGAAATTGAAAATGAATATTGATGCAGAGATGGGTTAATGGAAGACACAGTAAAGAATATAATCATCAGTATTAGTCTGAAGAGCTAAGATGAATATGCAACACGACTATGACAATAAACTTACACAGTGGATGAAATTGGAATGGATTCCGGTGAAACAGATACAGCAGATGAATCACTCAGCATTTATCCCTTATGGACCATCCACTTAATAACTATTAATCACCAAGATTAGTGCAGTTTTAATTGCATAACTGTACTTGTGCCATCCTTCCTTCATAACTGTACTTGTGCCATCCTTCCTTCCCTCCGCAACCCCGATTATATGCTGTGTCACAATCAGCCAACTGAAGCAGCCTCACTCCCAGGTGCAATAATATTGTGATTGACTAATTAAAAAAAAAAAAAAAAGTAGTAGCTTTACCTCAGCAACTGCAAGTACAGTGTTTACGAGTGACATGTAAGCTCTCATGTCTCCTTTGTCAGCTGTATCCAAATCATTCGTCAACGATATTCCCTAGAAAATAAAATTAAAAAATATAACATAAACCTTGCAAATCAAGAGGAATTTAACAAATACGAAACATCACATCGTATATTGGAATAAAGCACTTGCTTATTCATATTAAATAAACTTGAAAAGTAATGGTATGTCAGGGTATCATGTTGAATTAATGATTAAGTCATTAGAGACAGATCACATGCATGGATTGGAGAAGAAACAGAATGCAAATTGGCCATTTTCAAAGAAATTTGCCTAATCTGATTTAAGGAAACCAAAGAAATTCTAAATCAGGAAACACATGGCATAGTGGTAACCACAAACTACTTTTATTCAGGAGGAAAAATGTGTAAATTACTGTTTTTTCTATAAATCATATGAGCTAGAAGAAATAATTTGGATAAACAAAGATTTGTTGAAACAGAAGCATATTAAAAAAATTAACTAATTTCAGTGATGATGGTGAGTACTCAGTCGACACCCACCCACCCCAACCATGTGCAGAGCTTATTCCTATACACATCTTAATGACGTTTTGGGTTTTCTGCTTCCTGTAGATTGGCTTACACAGTGAGTTTTCCTTTCCTCTCAGGTTTCTATTCCCCAGTTATTATCGGGCAACTGTCGCCTGTACAGTACCCATGTCAACAGTGTAGTGCAGCTTGGTTATCATACCTGTGCAGAAGTGGAAATGAACGACATTCTTACACATATGCTGCCACTATTTTTTGTTTCCCTTTTCCTGGTGTTAATTCTGGGCTACCATCAACATGGCATTTTTGCCATTCTGGCAGGAACAGCTGCACCTATACAGGGAACAGTAGAAGTAGAAGCAGCAACAACAGCAGCAGCAGAAGGTGCAGATTCAGGAGTTGATTCAGGGGCTGATGAACCAAAATGCAGATTTCCTTGGTACCCGTGCCAGTGGGACGCCAGGCACCTGTTGTGCAGTTTCCTCCTCCACCCCCACCACTATTTGCCAGTTTCAATGAGTCTATGGAAAGGTGGGAGAATTACCTACACCAGTTCTTGCTACACTGTAAGGTAAGGTGTATCGTTTATCCAGTCAACAAGACCGCCTTGTTGTTGTTGTTAACCGCAGGTTTACACAAAGTTGTCCAGAATTTGAAGCCCTCCACTGAACCCAAGAAACTCCGCTTTGACAGGATTTGTCTGTTGCAAACTATTTTGGACATCCACCTCATGTGGTGGTAGTATGACTGCAATTCAACAAGCACCACAAGAGCCATGGGCACTTGTACGCGGCCCGGATGACCGATTTGCAGGGTCCCTCATGTAAGTGTAGTTTTCAGTGTCCCAAATGTGCTACCTCTTATCTTTGCCTGCACAAAGCTCGGCATGTTTGCATCGGTTGTGGTGTCACTATTCCCACCTGTGGTGGTTTTTGTAACCATGGCGTCATTCTCCTTCTGCTTGTTGGGCAAGCCAATGGTCCTGTCCCAACTGTCACTTGTTGCATGTCTGACGAGACTGCCCACATGTGGGGAAGCCACGTGTGGCATGTGCCATTGGATAGTCCACCTGACAACTGTTTGTGACAGCAGGCGAGACAAGAGTCTGTCATTGGACGCCCAAGTGTTTTCACTGGACTCTAGGGCCATCCCTGAAACCGCCACGGGTTGTCCAGCCGTATTTTGCTGACAATGATTGTGGAAGGATGGCCGGTCACATTTAAGGTCAACGTAGGAATGACGATCACCCTCATTTTGTCTTGGGGTGCCCAGCATTGCAACGCCCACTAAGTCAGGTTATGTCTTATAGTAAACAGTGCATTCCTTTGTGTTTATGCATGTTTTAAAAATGTGGAATGGCAACTTACATTGTCAGTGGTCAATTCACCATCGGTGCAAAACATTTTTGGGCTGGACGCTTTTTTGTTTTTGGCTTGCAAATCATTGATGAAGCACATTTAGTGTCTCAATCTGTTCCTTTCAACAATTTGGACTTCTTAATGTAGTCACACAGCCCACAGTTTGAGAATACCTCACGTCAGGCAGCAACTTTGGAGGCGCATGTTTCTCTTAAGCAGTCAGTGGTACCAACATTTTGTCATCCTTACCCCATTCCCTTTGCAATGTGTGGCAAGGTAAAGGCCAAGCTGCAGCGCTGGCAAGATCAAGTCATCATTTCTCCACTTCGTTGAGTCAGTGGGTTGGTTGGATGGTGGTGATTCAGAAGCCTAATGGTGCAGCACACCCTTGCGGTGATTTTTAACTGCCAGTCTATACGTGATGTGCTGCAGATTTGTATCCTATTCCATGGCAGGCAGAGTTTCTGGCAAAGGTGTTGGGGAACCAGCATCTTTTTGTGCATCGTCTCACCACAATACCTAACCGCAGTTGCCTTTGATGAGGGTTCTTGGACTTCATTGGTCCTCAACACTGGCTTTGTGCTTTACCAGTTTAATCGCTTGCCTTTTGGCAACTTGTCTGTGCCTCAAATTTATGAACTGTATTTCAACCACTTGACTGAAGACATTCCCTGTTGCATCCGTTATCTTGATGAAATCTGGGTACTACTCTGGAGGAGTATTTACGAAACTTTCAGTCAGTTTCCAATGCCTCCTGAAGAACAGTCTTCACTGCATTTGGAAAAGTGCAGGTTTTTCTGCCCAAAGGTGCATTTTTTGGGTCATGCGCATATCCCTACAGACAACCATACTGAAGCCGTCGTCAACCTGCCAGCACCCAAGAACCTGAAAGCGCTCCAGTCTTATTTGGGTGAGATTCTGTATTATGCTCAGTCCATTCCCCAGTCAGCAAACATCTGCCAACCTCTTAACTGGCTTCACCAGAAAGGCATTAAGTTCGTCTGTAGACTGTCAACCAGCTTTTCAGTCTATCAAGCAGTGTTTATCCTTTGCTCCCTGTATGGCTTCTTTTTACACCAGTAAAACCTTTAACCCTGGCCTGTGAAGTGTCCCAGCATGGTACTGGCGCAGTCATGTACCATCGGAATCAGGAGGACAATGAACAGCCCATTGCTTATGCATTAAAGATGCTTCCCGCTGTACAGCATAATTACTCACAACTGGAAACAGAGGTGCTTCCTATTATTTTTGGAGTTAAAGAGTTTCACGTTTTCTTGTGTGGGATGAGGTTCCTCCTCATCACTGATCACAAGCTGTTGTTTTCCTTTCTCAGCCTTCATTCCAAGCTGCTCAATAGGACTGTCCACCAACTGTATTGGTGGGCCCTCATTCTCAGTAACCACTGTTATGACATTCGATACCGCTCCACCGCCCAGCATGTCAGTGCAGATGCACTATCGCAGCTACTGGTGAGGCCTGCTCCAAAGTTCGACTCACAGGAGGCTCTTGTGTTTGCATTGGATGATGCCTCACGGTCAACCCAGTTGGACTTTCTGCTGAAAGCACAAAAGGTCGCAACTGCCAAGGCTGCTGACCCGCTTTACCGGAAAACTGTTGTGTCCAGGTGGGTTGGTCAGAGTGCATCTCTCAGGGTGTGGATCCAGTGTGGTGTATGTTTTTTCTCCTACATTATTAACTCAACATTGTCCAGGGGGTCCTCATCCTTTCCACAGAGGAGCAATGTTATCAAGTGGTCATCCCCCTGGCGTTGCACCCTTGAATACTCCAGTTGCTGCATGCATCACACTGGGGAACGAAGCGTATGAAGGTGTTGGTGCAATATCATGTCCAATGGTCGGTGATTGATCATGACACCGAACATTTGGTGTGGGCTTGTGGGGCCTGTGCAGAGAACCAGAGAACCAGGCTGTGCCATCATGCAAGTTTGCTCCTTCGCCGTTCCTGGAGCGCCCTTGGGACAGGCTGTACATGAATTTCACAGGTCCATTTTTGGGCAGCATATGGTTGCTGGTGGTCAGTTATTTGTCCGATGGCCAGGCTGTCCTCCACATTATCGATCACCAATATTCATGCATTGTCAGTTACTTTTGCCATTGAGGGGTCCCCACAGAGCTGGTGTCCAATTATGGCAGTTGATTTCTGTTATGGTAGTTTGAAGACTTTTGCTTTTTTAATGGTATCTGACATCTGACCACCATCCAGCTTCTAACTTGGAGATGGAAGGCTTCATATGTACATTCAAGATCCAAATTCAGTAGTTAGTGTGTGTCTCTTCCCCCAATGATACACTGTTGAGTTTTCTAGCTACATATCGGGCAATGCCAGGTAACAGGTGTAGTCTGGCGGATGTTTGGACGGGTGCCACCCACATGGTCTCCTGGATTTGTAGCACCCTGAGTCATGTTCTATGGACCACTGTGTTTTCCACATGGAGCTGCTGTTTGGCCCCAATCCTTTGTCCGTCGGCAAGGGTGGCTGCCAGGTGTTGAAGTGAGCGATAAAGGTTGGAAGTTGTTGGTGGCGGATGTCAATATGGAGCAGCTGACCACCATGCAAATCAGTTGTGTTCACACTCTATTGAGGCATCACCACTGCTGTCTTCTGGTCAGCTAGATGGTAGAGTTAATCATGACATTCTTCTGGATGCATGCTCCCACTTGCAGTGGTGTGCTTTCATGTTGCTCCCCATCTGCTCTCCTGTTGCCTACTGCCTCAGGCCCCAGGGAGACTTCCTTCTGAGCCTGCCGATGTGCAGGCTGTGGATTTTGATACGCCCTGCTCCTCCTCCTCCTCTCCCTCCCCTGTCACCTATGGAGGTGGCCTCATCTCCACTGCTGCCAGTGGACACCCACCCCAACCCCCACCCCCGCCCTCCATTGCCTCAGCCTCCGTGCCTCTCCACGTTGTGGCAGAGCCAGCAGAATCAGCATCACCTCCTTCCGTGGTTGATCTGCAGCTGGGTTCTCTGGCAGCCGCTCCAGTTTTTCACCAAATCAGGATCATAAATGCCCATGTCAGAACTGTAGATCATGAAGACAAGGAGAGGAGTTAAAAATGACTATACATTAATCCCAACTGACAGAAGAGAAGACAGCTAAAAACAGGGACGTAGAGAAATGTCTACAAAATACGCCATTGAGAAAATGAGGTCCTAAACTAAAAATTAAATAGCCTTCGCCATACTGCTAAAACGCTGTCGACAGTTTGGGCATCGTTTGCTAAAACAGCCGATAATTCAGCTGGCAAACACAAACAAGAATGCAAATGGTTAAAAAAAGGGCATTCCATCAGGAAATGGTGAACAGTCAAAGGTTGAGCGCAATGAGTACAAAGTGGTAGGAGAGCATCACTTAACAAATGGCAATAGCTAAAAAGACAGTGCCCAATGCACAACCTACCTAAAATGATCTCCTCACACCAAGAGGAGGTTGTCCAAGCTCCTAGACAGGCTTAATAACCTGAAGTTTGCTCAGACAAAGGGAGGACCAGTGGTGATGCCAAACCGACACCATCTACTGACAGACGGCATCACAGAGATCATCGGAGGAAATGTAAGAACTATCGGGGTGAGGTACAAGGACTGCAGCCTTGCCAGCAGCCTCGTTTCCTATCAGGCCATGACCACATAAATACAACAGTGGCTCCATCAACAGTGAGAAAAGTGACAGCACTAAGGGATGGACGGTGTACAGTACACAGCTTTGAAGGACACCGAGAGAGTCGGAGCAGATGACACAATTGAAAAGCCTGTGTCATGGGATGTACTGCATGACTGATACAGGGCGAAGAGTTCTGCTGTAAATACAAGCCAGTGTTCCAGAAGCCATTACCAAAAAGCGTCGATGCTAATGATGAAGACACACCCAACACCACGGTCAATCCGAGAGCCTCTCAGTGTCCACAAAGGTACTATCTATCACAAAGTTCCATGGGAAGGTCGTGAAATTGAAGACAACAGAGTGAGGCTGGAGTAGTGTCCTTAGAAAGCGAATTATGGCCAAGGTGAATATGGGCCACTGCGCGAAGCTGAGTAGGTGAAGAGTTCATGCCCATTGGGAAAGTGGCAGGTAGCATGAAGTTGCCAGAGCAAGAGTGGGAAGCAAACTCCAGGAGGTAACAGAGAAGAGGAATGTGGCCCATACTGGTGATCAAAGGAGTCATCGAAGGAGGAGGCATAGGATGGATGGACACATTTGGCAGACAAATGGCATGCATATCTGCTGAGGAGAAAGTCAAGGCGGTGGGACAATGGTAGTTTGGCAGCTTCTGCATACAAACGCTCAACTGGGCTAGTGTAAAAGGCACCAGTGCCCAAACGGGTGTCATGATAGTGGATAGTATTGAGACAGCATAAGAGGGACGGACGTGCAGATACATAAACGAAACACCCATAGTCTAGTTTCAAATGAACAAGGGACGGGTACAAAGAGAGGAGGGTGGTTAAATCTGCTCCCCAGGAAGTACCACTGAGGACACGCAGGACATTGAGGGACCCCATACAGCGGGCTGCCAGGTAAAACACGTGGGAGGACAAAGAAAGTTTCCTATCGAGCATAAGACCCAGAAATTTCATGGTTTCAATTAATGGAAGGGCTACAGGCCCAAGATGTAAAGGTGGAAGAAACCAACTGCACCACCAGAAATTCATACAAACAGTTTTGTCAGTGAAAAAAATGAATGCCACTGTCCATTCTCCATAAGTGAAGACAATCGAGACATTGCTGAAGATGCTGCTCAATGAGACAAGTCCATGGAGAACTGCAATAGACAGAAAAATCATCAACGGAGATGTTCGACAGGAGACAGGCCATTGTAGGTGTGTGTGTGTGTGTGTGTGTGTGTGTGTGTGTGTGTGTGTGTGTGTGTGTGTGAATTCCTAAGGGACCAAACTGCTGAGGTCATCGGTCCCTGCCATTATCGGGTTAATGGCAATAGCAAAGAGGATGACAATCAGGACAGAACCCTGAGGCACACCATTTTCCTGGATAAAGGTGTCTGACAAGGGAGAACCCACACGTATCTTGAAAACTTGAAAAATTCCTAAAGGAAACGGGGCATGCGGTCACAGAAGCACCATGTATAGAGAGTGCGAAAGATACCAGTCCTCCAGCACGTGTTGAAGGCTTTCTCCAAATCGAAAAACATGGCCATAGTCTGGGATTTCTGCAGAAAACCATTCATGACATGGGTGGACAAAGTGACAAGATGGTCAACTGCAGAACAGTGCGCTCGAAATCCACACAGTGCAGTGGTTAGTAAATTGCGAGACTCGAGCCACCATACCATCCGCGCATGAGAGTAATAGGTTCCATCACCTTGCAAACACAGCTGGTGAGAGAAATGGGGTGGTAGCTAGAAGGAAGGTGTTTGTTCTTACCGGGATTAGGTACGGGTATGACAGTAGCTTCACACCAAAGTCCTCTATGCCCAGGTGTATTTGTACATACGAACCAGAAAGTGCTTGCCCGCAAGAGAAAGCTGCTGCAACATCTGAGTGTGAACATCGTCTGTCCCTGGGGTGGAGGATCGAGATGAAGTGAGAGCATGATCTAGCTCCCTCATAGTAAGGGTGGCATTGTAGCACTCATGATTCTGAGAAGAGACAGGTATCCCCTGAGCCTCCTCCACTTTTCCAATGTAGGAAGGCAGGGTGATAGTGGCAGGAGCTCGAAATCTCCACAAAATAGTGGCCCAAGATGGTCGAGATAGCAATAGGATCCACTATGACACTGTCTGCTACTGTCAGGCTGGAAATTGGGTATTGGATCTTGGTCCCAGAGAGCTGTCGGAGGTTGGCCCACATGACGGAAGAGGGAGTGGACCTGTTAAAAGCACTAGTGAATGAAATCCAGCTAGCTTTTTTGCTAACCCGGAAGAATGCGACGACATTGTGCATGCAACTGTTTATAATGAATGCAGTTTGCCATCGTAGAATGATGATTAAAATCGTGGAGAGCACGTCTCTGCAAGTGAATTGCATTGTGGCACACCTCAGTCCACCAAGGGACTGTGACACAGTGTGGTAAAGAGGAAGTGCACGGAATGGAATGCTCTACAGCGGTAAGGTTAATGTTTGTAAGACATTCTACCTGGTCATCACAGCTGGGGTAATGTTCTTCATCAACGGTCGCCAGGGAGGAAAGCCTCCAGTTAGACTTAGTAAGCTGTCATTTGGGTGTGCACGCAGGTGGGGTAGGAGTCAGCAAACGGAGAGCACATGGGAAATCGTCACTCGAGTATGTGTCAGAGAGAATGGACCACTCGAGACGATGAGCAAGCTGGGCAGTGCAGAAGGATATGTCCAAATGGGAATAAGTGTGTGCGGAGTCTGAAAGGACTGTGGGTGCTCCTGTATTAAGGCAGAGGACGTTAAGTTGATTGAGAAGGTCAGCCAAGAGGGCACCTCTCAGACAGGTTCTGGGAGAAACCCAAAGGGAATGGTGTGCATTAAAGTCACTGAGCAGCAGAAAGGGATGAGGTAACTGCCAAATAAGCTGGAGAAAGTCTGCCCTGGTCCCATCCAATGACAGAGGGATGTAAACAGTACAAAGGGAAAAGGTCTAGAGAGGAAGGAAAAGGCAAACTGCAACAGCTTGAAGGTGGGTAGTCAGGGAGATGGGTGAACTATGAACTTCATCCCGTATGAGCAGCACGACTCCCCCATGAGATGGAATGCTGTCCTCAGGGGGATGGTCAAACCGGACCAGGAAGAAATGCAAGAGCTCGAAGTGATTGTGAGGACACAATTTTGTTTCCTGGAGGCAGAGAACAAGCTGATGCTGCAATTCTTAGAGCAGCCGTAAATCCTCTTTGTTTGATCAAAGGCCAAAAATGTTCCACTGGAGAATAATCGTAATGAGGAAAGGCGTGAAGGGAGAAATGAAGGGCTGTCATCTTGGAGGCTGCTGAGTGCCAGCCTTCAAAGACTCATGGTTATAGGGTGCAGAGACTGGAGTATCCTGCTCCATGAGATCCACAGGGGCATCACCATTCTCCCCCTGTTGATCTGCAGAGTCCAGGGCAGAAAAACGGTTGGCGGTGTGCACCAGCGACACGGAGGTCGAATGGGTGAGGGTACCACATGGCGACACCATCAAAGAGGATCTCCAAGTCGGCAGAGTAGAAGACCGTTTGCCTTTGTTTGACTTCTTGGACCCTTTTGGCAGAGAAACACTCAGATGTTTGTTGGCTGGAGGGACGTAGGAAGTCTTTGTGGGAGTATTCCTTCAGTCCTTTCTGGCCTGCCGGTTGTGTAGGAGGTGCCTTTGGCCGTGATGCGAAAGGTTGGTGACTTCTTGCACAGCTGGACGAGGAAACGGTGATGGTACCATGACACTGGCCGATTTCACAACTGCAGGGCTGAATTTGAGGTTGCATGTCTGCATGGCCACGTTCTTCAGGGAGTGAGATGTAGCAATAATAACAACAACAATAATAATAATAATAATAATAATAATAATAATAATAATGTAAGTGTCAGATGGTAGAATGCAGCGTTCGTGACTAGCCAATAAGCCGGCAGCTGTGGCCGAGCAGTTTTAGGTGCTTCAGTCCGGAACCGCACTGCTGCTACGGTCGCAGGTTCGAATTCTGCCTCGGGCATGGAAGTGTGTGATGTCCTTAGGTTAGTTAGGTTTAAATAGTTCTAAGTCTAGGGGACTGATGACCTCAGATGTTAAGTCCCACAATGCTTACAGCCATTTCATTTCAACTGGCCAATAACTTGCGAGCAACAGGGTAAGGCACTTTTAACCAGATCTCCTGGACAGCCCACTCATCAAGATAATCTTGAGAGGAGGCAGGATGATCGCCATTGCAGTTGATACAGCGAGAGAAGGAGGGTGGACAATCGCCCTCGTGCACATCCCTACCAAAGATTACACATTTGGATGGGTGTTGACAGGACACTTGAGTGTGGTTGAAACAATGACACTGGCAACAGTGCATCCAGTTCAGAATGTACGGTCAGACTGTGATAACTTCATAGCCTGCTTTGATCTTGGACGGAAGCACCACTCTATCAAAAGTGAAAAAAAAGAGTGTGTGTGGGCACTAAGAATGCATCTACCTTTTTCATCACCCAATGGGCTGCAATGACACCCCAATCAGATTGGTATGTTCGTATTTCTGCCTCGGTCAGACCATTGAGCAGCCTAGTGTAAATAACACCATGGGAAGAATTCAGAGTTTTATGGGCCTCGACACAAACAGGATAGCCGTGGAGAAGTGAAGCGTCAAGCAGTTGTTGAGCTTGGGAATCAGAAGTAGTCTTCAAAAGCAAAAGGCTATTGCATAAACAAGAGCAGGATTTCACAGGGGCGGCAATTGCATCAGCACTTTTCTGAATAAGAAACGGATTTCCCGTTGCAAAGGACTGACGATCTTCAGTACATGAAACCAAGAGTAACTGTGGTGCAGTTGGGAGGGTCTTTGAATTGGGAGCTTCATTCCATTTATGTTTGGTAGACATTGGCTGTGAAGACGATGATTGGCTCATTGTGAGAAAATCCCTCCCCCCCCCCCCCCCCCAGATTGTCAGCGTCCCCAAAGGAGTGATCCTTCCAACTGCCCCCCCCCCTCTCTCCCCTCAGATCCTCAGAGGGGTGCTCACTCATCTTAGGTGATTGCTGACACCTCAAGTCACAGGGTCACAGCTCCCGAACTCCTGACAGAGGGACCAATCAGCAATTTGGGAAGGTAGCAGCTCAGGCAATCACCCGTCCCTGGGTCTGGCCTGTACCAGGGGGTACGTGTGCCCCCTACCTGTCAACCTGGGGCTGGAAATTACACATTACCCAGTCACCTGTTATGTGTCAGACACATGGGTTGACCTTCAGGAGCACACAGGAAGGAAGAAGAAAAAGAGGAACCTCAAACACTAAAGTGGAGGAATGACAGGAGAAGGTGAATGAAGAAAGAAAAAAAGGAATGAAATACAGTGGTGAGAGCAGCAAGCCCCCTGAGAGTGGACACTGTGATGCGCGCAGATAAGCTTGCATGGGCAACTCATCGGACTAGTGCAGGAACTTGCCATGGAGGATGCATGGGCCATGTAGTATCTACAGACCCACTGACGGAGGTGTTTACTTGTGGGCAGCAGTAAACCAGGTGGGCCACTGCTTACACCAGAGTTCAAATATTGCAAATTGCACCTTGCAGTTCATACTGAGTTGTTGTTGCCACCAAGTTATCAGTTGACAGCCATCGGCAACAACCGTGTGCCGAGTTTATACCTGTGCACGTCTCTACGAGTTTTCGGACTTAATGCTTCCTGTATATTGAGTCACACACTGAGTTTTCATTTCCTCCCAGGGTTCTATTCTCTAGTTAGTACTGAGCCACCATCAGCTGTGAAGTACCCACATCAACAATGTAGTGTAGCGGGGTTGTCATGTCTGTGCAGATATTAAATTGTGTATCCAAGATCTAAAATTATTAATTAATATGGTTAAATATAATTTTATGATTTTAAAAACTATATTTCTGGCTGTTTATTGCTTCACATCAGACAACAATCAATAGTATGTATGAATTTTCAGTGCATCTTTGTTAACAAATTTAACTTTTGGAAAGAACAAATTCACCAAACATGAAGAAATCTTAATAGAAAGCTATAAAGTACAAAATCTGAATGTCATCTTAACATGAGGCTTTAAAGCTCAACGAACATGGGCACTCAAAATGGAAAGATGAATTTCAGTCCTTAAGAGTAAAATATTTCAGCTTTGGAAGTTGAAAAGAAGACTGGAGAAGGAAAAGGAATTGTTTGTGATGGAAATTATAAATTATCACAAGTTCTTATAAAACACTGCAGCTTATCATTTCAATTTGAGTCACTGTAACTATAAATGATTCATCTAATTTATAGACAATTCAATTTATCAAATATGGGAGCTGGGACCTACTTAATATATCACTTGCTATCTATGAGTTAAGCCATTATTATTATTATTATTATTATGGGTTTAAAGAAACTAAACATCTTGGTTATCAGCACTGGAAAGTCATGTAAAGCAACGAGAAACTGAAAAAGGAGACTTGTCAGCTCCAAGCTGTGTGATCTTGTCATTGTCATCAAAAATTTATATACTATTAGCTTAAGTCAGATGGTTAAAAGTGAGATGAAATCCGGCAGGTAAAAATTATAGCTGGTCACTGTAGGACACACTAAGAAGGATCATCATAGTCAGTACTACTAAGACAGGGTGAGAAAATGAATAAAGTTAATCTATGCATATTATAAATTACGAATCCTCTGCCGTGTTTTTCTGTCTGTATGTTTGGGCTAATCTCAAGAACTTTTGTGGGGATTTCTATTCGGTTTACACTAATAGATACAATGATTCTCCAGAAAGGTTTGTGTATATAATTTATTACTGCTAAATAATGATGAGTGTGTAATGTAAGTATTTTTATATGTTCCATATTTAACTTGCATTTGGAGTGACAGCTCATGGTTATGATGAGAACTATGAGCTGGTAAGCTAGAGAGGAGGATGTACCTGGTAGGAAAGAAGCAAAGTAAGAGCTGCCACAGCAAAACTTGATCAGAATCTATACAAATTATAAATTAAGGTCCACCACAATGTTTTTCTGTATGTGATGGCTAATCTCAGGAACTGCTGTAGGGATTTTGATGCAGCTTTCACTAATACACTGATTCACAAGGACAGTTTGTGTGTATCACTACATACTACAAACAAGTCTTATGGTCATAGATACTTAGTTCTACCTGTGTGAAATTTGGTTGGATCACTAGTTTCATTACAAAATCCACTTCCGCTCAAGAAATGTCTGACTTTGTTAGGTACTATCACACTCTCTGCAAGTGGAGGTAGCAAGGTAGATGGCTCATTTCAAATGAGCCAGCAAGGAACACAAACTGTCAAAATACGGCTATCATGAGATGACTACCACAGCTGCATTGGGAGGAGTCCTCTTGACATAAAAGGAACTTGTGGGTAAGTCTGGAGTGGCCAATATGTAGTTGGCACAGTACTATGGCATCTTCCCAGGAGGCTCAGAGAGATGTGTGCCACATCCCAGTGGTCCCCTCGATTTTTATCAGCTTGTTGATGATTGTGGTGGTTGGCTGGCCTGGAATCCACATATCAGTTTTCAAAATTTGATAACGTAGTTACAATTGCAGATTTGGTTTAGAACCAATCCCTGAGGGACCTCAGTTTACTGTATGTATTGGTTGCTGAGGAATGAACATATGTGTATCTGGAACAGTCATAGGAATACGAAATTCTGGATAAGAATGGATAAACAGCCCTTTAAGACCCACTTGTGCAGTGTAGACACAACGTAATGGTGCCTGATGATATCATACACCTTCTGCAGGTCAAAAAGCATGAAAGTGTTGCATACAGAAGATTCCTAATTAATCAGGTCATCCATCGTGGAGCAGAATGTCTGAAAGCCAATTTGAAATTGCGACAAAGAGTCCTCTGCTTGCAGATACCAACAATGTTGTCGGTGACCATTCTTTTGAATAATTTACACAGCTCATTCATTAGAGAGATTAGTCCACAATTAGTCATAAGGTGAGGGTCTTGTCTCAGTTGAGAAATCCGCGGATGTGTTTTATGCTGTCATTGCTAAAGTGTTTATGGATTTTATTGGATGCAGTGGCTGTGTCTTGACACTCTGATAAAGCGCTAAATGGAACATGGTATGACTCAAGGCCTTGTGCACAGAAGGATAAGTAGTTTCACTGTGCCAGTACTGATGTTGCCACTGAGGGAGATACCAGGAAGTATTAAGGATAGGAGGTGACCATAAATGTGGCCGAGTTTAGTCCATACATGAGATGATGGCACACTTTCGTAGATGATACATATTGTTCCCAATGTCCCTGCCTTCTTTCTTATTAATAACTGTGCCTTCACTCAAAGTGAACGCTATCAAATGTTCTGTAGAAGGATGGCATCTGTGTTGTTGAAGTGCCATTCAACATTGTCTGATAACAGCTATTCCTTCAGAGCACCATGAAACAAGTTTCCTGTTGGGAGGGCCTGAAGAACAGGGTATTGTTGCTTCCTCAGTGTGTGTTATCATATCAATAGTATCTTGTACCACTCTTTCGATATCCTTCCCTTGACTGGTTTCAAACGTTGCTTTGGGGGTGAAAGCTTGCCAGTTTATTTCTGAAATGACCAAGATGGCACATGTTACATTAGTCCGTGGTTTGAGGTAGGAAAGTGGTCGCTGTCATAGAGGTCACCATGGACATACCAATGGATCAAGGATGAGATGCTTGGGCTGCAGACTGTAACATCAATGGCTGAGCATATTCCATGGACAGTACTGAAGTGTGTTGCAGCTCCAGTGTTAAGTAGGTAGACTTCCAGGTCTGAAATTAATTGTTACACACTTGGCTTCTGTCACATGTGGTTTGACTACCCACAGAAGTTCAGGGCATTGAAGTCCCCCAGTAAATGGATGGGTGGAAGCAGCTGTTTCAAGGGCTTCACCAACTTATACTATAAATGTCTGGAGGTATACATTTATTACATATTGTTGTCTGGAGGTACACAGTTATTACATATTGTTACCCTAACTGACAGGCAGACACAACCACCACAGCTTCTAATGCAGTGGTTAGTGGACCTACTCACTGAAAATATCAGAGCCTAAGTGCATGCTGACTTCTCCAGATGTCCTCTCGATGTTACCGTATTTTATGGACTATAAGACGCTACACACTATAAGACACCCCTTAATAATTTTTAACCAATTTTTTTAAAAAAATAACATTTTTACCATTTTTATTATTAGATTGCAAAGCTAGACTAAAAAAGTATCTTAGTTTATAGATCTGAACTGATCTTTAAAATCCCTGCAAATCATCTGCACTTTCTTCTTTTTCTTTCTATTCATCATCATCTTTGTGCTCTCCATATATAAGATTGTCTTCACTGCCATCGAGAGCTTTTCTTATAACAATAACGTCTTTTCTCACTCTGAACCATGAATGTTTTATCCACTGACACTTGTAGGTCGTTTTAAAGCTCCCTTTGGTGTAAATTCATGTTGGGTTTCATTCATCATCCAGTTGTTCCATTCACTCTCAAAAACACTTTAAATTGTTTTCCTATCGAGACATCAAGAAGTTGCAATTGTAAAGTAAGTCCTCCAGGAATAAAAGCAAGTTCTGTATTTCTCTGTCTTCATTTCTCTTTCACAGAATTTTTCAAATGCCTGCTAAACTGGTCTAGCACAAGAAGAGAACTCTTCTTCAATAAAGCAGCTTTCCTTTTCTCCCACACTCTGTTAATCCATAATTTCATACGAGCTCTGTCCATCCAACACTTGTCATGTATGCGAACATCACCTGGCAGTATTTCAGAAGGTTTTTGGCATTGTTTTGCACTCCAAAATGATCATTAGATTAAGTTTAGTACCATCACCACAACGAGAAAGGACAACAGTGTTGTGCATTTTTTCCATGTCCACTTGTTTTTATAGTTACAGTTTTAGCACCTTTCATCGCAACAGTTCTGTTACTCAGCACATCAAATGTCAGAGGAGTTTCATCCATATTCGCTATATGGCTTAGTTGCACACTGGTTTTCTCTTGATGTTGTATAATAAAGCAATGCAAAGGTAATCTCTGCTGCTCATACTCTAGTGGCATTTTTTAAACATTTTGGTTTTGCTTCGCATGATGCTCCATAAACCTTTAGCACCAACCAATTCCACCCTTAAAGTCTGTTAAGTTCCACTGTAGCACTAGCTTACGAGCATGTATTTCAATCATTTTTGTATTAATTCCAATGCCATTTTGATGGTGTTCTTGAATCAATTTCAATATGTCATGTTCTAGTTTTGGCCTCATTTTCTTCAGTTGTTCTTTATGAGTCTGCCAATCGTTATTGGTTTTTTCTGTTGGTGGATGACTGAAATGCCACTCAACTGCTCTGTTTCCATGTTCTTTTGCATTTGCTATTACTTCCAATTTATAGCCCACATCTTATGAGTAGGTTTCATTTTTT
Source organism: Schistocerca serialis cubense (assembly GCF_023864345.2). Lineage (NCBI taxonomy): Eukaryota > Metazoa > Arthropoda > Insecta > Orthoptera > Acrididae > Schistocerca > Schistocerca serialis. The sequence goes on from NC_064640.1 coordinate 795,112,899, forward strand.
CCATTACAAAACTAGCTACTAACAAAAATATTGTACTGTTACCGATAACACAAATCACTTTCAATTCAAGTTCACTGGCACCACAGACTCTAATGATGCATATCGGGCTAGACAGTGTTCTGGTGATGGCGGGGCAGGAGGGAGACAGTGTTAGTAAGCTTGTGAATTCTCACAGCACATGTTCATCGCATCAATGCACTGCTACTGTCAGTTGAATCCAATGTTGCCAGATAGAGATCGCTATCCCACAGCATTGAATATATGGTCTTTTTAAGACTGGCAAGAATTTTAAATTAAACACTGGACTTTTTATATTAATTTCGAGTTTAAGATGCACCAGAATTTTGGAGGCAATTTCTTGAAGAAAAAAGTGCATCTTATAGTCCGTAAAATATGGCAATGTGGTTTTTTACAATAGGATTTGTAATTTTTAGTAGTAGTGAGCTGGGTTTCTGAGAACCATTCCTCTTTAAGTGCTAGACCAACTGCAGAGTAACTAGCCATTAACTTATAAGCGTTTGGACATGTGACAGTTCCATTGAAGGAACGTCAGATTGAGAGCTGAGAAAGCAGCGAAGGGGAAACAGGAGTTCAAATTACTTTGATGATGAGCGGTATTCCATCAGTATGTGATTCTTCATCAGCGTTCATGGGCATAACCTTGGGGGGAGAGGGGTGGGGGTCCAGATCGACCAGAGCACCAGAATTCAAATTAACTTTCTATTTTTTCTTGTGCTGGTGAAGTTTCAGCTTCTGTGAGGATTTTCCTGTCTTGATTTCTAGGACAGAAGAGGAACATTTTTTTCTATGAACTGCAGCCCATGACTCATTCAGCCATTGGTTAGTGGTAGACTGCTTGTCTGTTTCATGCTTGGATGAGGCATCTCCAGATGTAGTGATGGGGTGGTTAGCACCGGTACTGTGGGTTCAGGAGTCAAAGGAGCCGATTTCCCCTCGCTTAATTGAAAAATAGGCATTGACATATGGGTATTTCTCCTTGCCTGACTCTCATCCCATGGTGTGGACAAGATGGAAACACAACATGGGATTGTAAGCTTATGCATTAAAATCTTGTTTTCTATCTGCAGAGACAGACATATTGGCATGGCCACCAGCACAGCCGAGTTTGATCCACTCCCTAGTGTACTGCCCACTCTGATGGCACTTACTGAGAGCAGAGGCTCTTCCTGTGGGCACCATGCCTCTCACAGGCCAGTAGAATTAGGTATTATAATCTCTTTGTATGGCTCTTTTCCCTTTAAATAAATAAATGGCCTTGGTGTTATGAAAGAAAATGGTGTCTCTTACTTATTTAAGCTGGATCTGCAACAAATATTTTGGTAACGAAATCCAGGAGCAAGGATCACTGCAGCCAACACATTGAAGAATTTCTGTGAGCAAAACTTCCGCCTTTGCTAATAAGGAGGAGCAGCCATGCAATCATTATATGGCATTCACACTCGCAGAAAGGGACTGTTTCACAATTCACGTCAATCCACTTTTCAAATAAAAATTACACGCGCATTACTGCTATTAATGCTGCTGTGGGTCATTTACTACAGATCTTGATGTACTGAAGATCAGTGTTGCTCATGATTGGTATTATCTCTGGTTGATTCCCGTATTTGTCACCAGCAGCTGTCACCTTGTGTTTACTTGTTGCTGCCACAATTTTCATTTTGTACATTACACTTACTGCCTTGTGAGAACACTATTACGTTCTGACAGCACTCTGGACACATCAACTGATTTAATCAAAGAATCCAAGCTCCAGTAGAAACTAACAGAGGACATCCGGAATCGCTGGAGCAATACTGCTACTCAGGAACTTTCAAGTACAGAATGTCAATAGAAGACACAGGATCAGAATCAGTGACATTGTCCTTCTCCAAGAAGACGTCCTACCCTGACATATGTGGAAAAGGACGAGGGTAAATGACTTACAAATTGTCTGAGACACTTTATCATGTTGTTATTCTCTCTTCTCCAGAGGAAAGAGATTACCAGGCCAATCCAACAGCTTATACCATTGGAGGTAGTCCAGGTGAGGAGGAAGCCACAGTAAAGTAGAATTATGTATTATAATATTGTTGTAGGACTCTTTTCTCTATGATGTAAATACATCTTCTTCTTGTGAAAACAAGCGGCATTTCTTACTTATTTAATATGGAGCTATACCAAATAACACCACCACGGAAAGAGCTACCTGCCGTAGTAACCACTGCCCAGAGTCTCAATGCCCCAGACTGGACAGGCATCAACCCCATTGCATACATAGGGAGGCTACAGCTTAAGGGTCAGCAGTGGGATCTGTGCTCTGTCAGTATGATGGTACATGATAATCCCTCCATCACAGATTGGCTACCATGCTGGATTTCAGGTGTTATCATAAATTAACTCTCCTAGTACATGCAGGTCACAGCACAGGGTGGATAGATGAACCATGAAGGTGTTCTTCCCCAAACAGGCTGCACTTCTGTGAAATTTAGAAAAATAGAGGTCAAACCCTAAAAGGCGACCATAAGTAAGCAAGCCAAAAAGGTTGGGGAAGAGATTGTGAAATGAGCTTAAACTAAAAGATGTCCAAATAATAGCGAAACTGTTAACATAAAAGTTTGACTTGGTATGAGACTATTTTTAGTCACTCCACATGACAGACAAGGAATTATGGCATGTTGAAGTTAGGCCATATCTCACAGTATGGATGTTAGCAACAGTTCCACATTGACTTGTACAAAATAATGTTACACATAAACACAAACACATTAGCAGCAAATACATGAAACGTATCTTAAATCCTAAAGCAGCAGTTTGAAAGAATTTGTAATTCCACATCGAGATTAAAGCAATATAAAATTTCAAACAAAAGCTTTAAGCACAAAACATCGGAATAGTAAAGGTAACACATAACACAAAGAACTTCATTTTTAATTGATCCTATAACCTTCAAAATTCTACTTCATAAATTTTACAATAGTACAGTGATTGATAAGATATCTTCTGTCAGTTGCATGCATTACATGGTTCATTCACAGCTGCAGCATTGTTGGTAAATAATGAAACCTGCATTTGATGCTAGCTTTCCTCTATATGACTGATGATTTATTCTCTACCAATATATGGTTTGTTTTCTCTAAATGGTAGAGATGTTATGCAGACTCTGATTGCGGGTCGACAGAAGCGTCCGATCCCACGCGTCGGCTTTGACCCGTGACGTAAGGGTGTTGTCGTGTGTGACGTCATGACGGCGCGGAGTTTGGTTTGAGTGTGGCTGTCTCCAGTTCTGTTTTATTTTATTTACTTTTCTGATCTGTTCGTTCTATCTCGTGAGATTTTTTTTTTAATTTAAAAACACTTATTACTTATTTTAATTATCTGTTTCCTCGAATTTGTGTTTTAGTTTATTAAATTTATCTTTCTGATCTGTTCGTTCTATCCCGTGAGATTTTTTTTTTTTTAAGACAAAAAACACTAATCAGCTACTGAAGCATCTTTATCTTCTATGGGTTGCAGGGGTTGCGACCCCTGGGGAGGTGGGTGGGTATTCATGCATGGCTGTCTTCACTTACACGTTGTAGCTACGCAAGGCGTCTAAATTTGTTTATATTTCGTTTGCCCCCCACCCAAAACACCCCATTTCCCACGCTTGTCCCGTTAGTGTCATTAGGCTTCTTGTGGAAAGTGTGTGTGTTTGTTTTTGTTTCTGCCATATTTGTGACGTCATGGGTCAAAGCAGACGGGCGGGATCGGACACTTCCGTATTTCCCTGATTGCTTCATGGCAGAAAAGATGAATATTAAAGGCAGCATTCAACACCCGATCAATGGTGATGAAGTCATTTGATGTAGAGCACAAGCTCAGATTGAGAAAAGAATGAGGAGGGAATTATCCACAATCATCTCAATATAATAATGCCGTACGCCATTTAGAGAACCACAGAAAACCTGAATGTGGCTGGATGGACAGGAAATTTGAATCACCACCACCTCAAATGGTAACCAAAGTGCCACCTTACTCAGGGAGTTGCTTCAGACACTGTCATAATATCTAACCACTCAGTGGCATTACTTGTGCGGCCAGTTTTCTGGCAACCAGCTCCACATGTCCAGCAGTCATAGAAGCACATTAACATAAGGCGCAAAATTCTTATTACTCCCTATGCATAATATTCTTATACAAAAGACACTAACAAAACAGACATGACAAACACCTAAAAGTGTTAATCTTCCATATTTATCTCAGGTAAAAACTGTCAATACTATTCCTCGTGTTGTCTAAGCTGCTTGAAAGTAAAATAATGTGGTAGTTTATTACATGTCTGACCCTAAAGGATTTGTGATTCAAAGGTGTCAGATTAGGGATTCATATGTTCGTGGTTTAACTGCAGTCTTATCAGCCAACTGCTGTACAAATGATACTGTTCATGCATCATTACCAATGTGAGTTAAAGCAATATGCACATCAAGTATGCTGTAGGCAGCATATTTAGTGATAAAAGTTCAGTACCAAACTTTAATGTTTGTCTGTAGGCATAATTATAAGGGCTATGGCCGTTTCTCGTGGTGGTGGTGGTGGTGGTGGTGGTGGTGGTGGTGGTATGGGTGAAGTTTATGAAGAACTATGATAAGAATATTTGAAAAAAATCTTTTGAAACAAGACCTGCCAACACCAAGATACAAACAATGTGTGGATAAAAAACTGACTGTGGCCTTTTCTGAGGAACAATCCTGCCATGCACATAAAGTGATATGGGAAACTGGATGGCCTGATGAGGACTTGAATCCTGTTCCTCCCAAATGGGAGTTCATAACCTTACAACTGGATCACTTCACTTGATACAGCTTTCAGAAGAAAAAATGAAAATATCCCATTTGTAATCGATGATGAGAGTAACTGAAAATTTAAGAAACAGGAAGGAACAAACCACAAATCCAAAAATTCTGGATATAATCTTTGCGTGAACAGGCAAAAGCAGCATTCAATTAATCATATATTTAGAATAATCAAAGAAATGGCATACTGAATTGCCACTACCAGCATCCATTTTCTGTTCGATGTTTAAATCAGAATTAGCATATGATGGTACTATGACAAGGGCTGCTATACACACCATAATTTGTTCAAAAATTGAGTTATGATAATCCTGCACCTAAAGTGTAACAACTAAATGCAGATGACTGTTCACTTCTGTAGGATTTCCAATATAATGATGAAATGAAATGAGGTGACCCTCAACCATGTACCCTCTGCCTCAGAGTTTAAATATTAAACGTTCTGGCTGGTTTCGTTGTCTAGGGGCTGGGATTGTAGTTGCTGCATTACAGGCCAAATACTGCTGAGTTTACAGTATACGATAATAATACACACATGAATCGAATGGTCGAAGGTTTCTATTATCCAGCAATTGCGAATTATGAATGTAACATATAAATTTATAAATGAAAGATTGCAATTAAATAAAATCTGCAGGTATTAACTTAACGACTTTAAATGATGAGTATGATAGTTGAAGTACTTTTGAGAATGCGGTATATTTCTGCAAAACACTTACTGGTGTCGATGGCCCAGTAATTAAATAGAATGTAAGTTGAATAACAGGCAAACAATAGATTCCTACTGCACGTAATTAGTTCTGAACAACAACAAAGCTCATGAGATATTCACTTCTAAACGCACACTACGTCTTCACTGTAGAAGCCATGGAAATCTCACAAGTGCACAAGTCAGCACTACGAAATATTTCTATCTTCCGCGACCACACGCAAACTGCTCCACTCTAAGTCTTTCCCACCACTGTGCATCTGTCATGCCGTCCACCACCTCCCATGTCCTGAGCTGTCCTGTCCAGAACTCCCCATTCACAAGCGCTGTGATTGGCTAGAGCGCTCCCGTCATATCTTCAAGCAAACGCACATTCACAAACATAATGAAACACTTTATAAATACTGGATTTACTCTTAAATAACTTGAAATTACATAATTATTCCTATGGCTGGACCATAAACGTGCTCTAACACACATTATTAGATACATAAACAAATTTAAATAAACATATATCAAAGGAATAGAACAAAAGGTAGGCTAGCAGCCTAATGTCTCTGTGCTTTCTAAAACACAGGAAATATTTAACCAATTTCTTCATGAATAGTATATATTGGATATAAACAAAGACATAGATGAATAAATATATTTATAAGCATGCTGCTAATGTTTTTCCGTGCAACTGTGGAGTACTTACAGCCTGACGCGATCGATAGTAATCGGCCACTTTGACCTTCAATAACTCATGTACTATTTAAGTTACATGCCTGTAATTCATACCAATTTACGTTTACACTAATAGCTTTCTAAAGACACAGCGATCGACAAAATCGGATGAAGTGTTTATATTCTGGAAATTCGTTGCTGGGTGTTACTTGTATAATTTACAGTCAGATACTAAACTTTAAACTAATAAAGATATTGAAAATCTGATTACACCATCAGAATTGTCGTGCAAATAAGAGTAATGTACATGTTTCTTTTTAAGGTATCATGATTCATCTGGCTACTATTAATTTCTATACGAACTGCGAAATGTCTGCCATGATGGTTTCACAACTCCGCCATCTTTGGCACTCTCGACATACGCATCTCCTTCATCGACACAAAGCACTGTCCTCATCACAGCGGAATTCACAGACACGTGGCTGGATGGACCATGTGCTCCGGCTGTAGTGAGGCACTATGTGGATGCAACAAGCTCAGTCCTGCTGTGTGGTACCAGCGGTGGCCGCCAACTCTGAACTTAGAATATTTCCAGGGCGCCACAACTCACTCGTTACCTCACACACTTCCACTTATTAACATTTTGGCTTGCCAGAATGTTCAGAAGTAGCATCCTTTAGTTCATACAAGTACATATAAACCAAATTTCAAAGAACAGAATATTCTGATTAAACGCCAGGCCAATAGCGTTTACAAAATTTTTGTCGTGGTGTGGCAGCAGCATGAATTTCAAAATAAACTTAAACTAACCCAAATTATGAACAAAACGGCATATTAAATAAATGCCTGCATTTTTTTTTTTTTTTTTTTTTTTGGACAAGATGTAAAATTTTTAAATGCACTTTCACTCACTTATGTGCGCTTTTGTAAGCATGTCTTGTACCACTCACTCAGCGCACTCAGCGCTAAGGCATCTTCTTGCACTAATTTTTTCCGTCGCACTACACACGCCCACACGGATTTTCGCACGAAGTATTGATCAACTCACATCAGTCTTTTGACCAAGTGCCTCGCAGAAATCGTGTCTGCCTCTGAATTCTGAGATCCACCGTTTATCGTGACAAATCTGTCTATAACGAAAATCAAAAGTAGAAACCTATCAACAAACCACTTCCCAAAACTGAAGATTCCCTCCAGGGGAAACAATACTTTAGAAACAAAGTCATAAGGCAAACGACTGAATCAGAGTAAGCTCAAATTCCTCCAAGTTCTATTTAACTGACTTTAATAAATCCTTCCTACCTTAATGTACCAAAAAATGTGTGCACATACAATTAAAATTTTAATACCCTTCAAATTTGACCACTAAATTCTTTGCCACACTCTTATACAAAGCAAAAAATCAATACATATTTTACTTAAATTCATGAGTTCACTGACCTCCACGCATCCTCAGTGCCTAAACTTCCCCCTTTTGCACACGCACAGTGACACAATAAAGTAAGAAATTACTAATGAATCCCCAAGAAATACATATAAATTATCCCTCCAAAATTACTACCACTGATTACAGATTAAAACAGCTTTTCACTTCTGCCCTTTCTCTATATATAGCCTCAGATCCATCACATTTCTTAGACGCAAAGGTTTTCCTGAGACAGGGTATTTTAAATGGTAAGCATTTCGATGGGTGACCATCTAGCCGCCATGCACTGTTGCCATTTTTCGGGGTGCATTCAGCCTTGTGATGCCAATTGAGGAGTTACTCAACCGAATAGTAGCGGCTTCGGTCAAGAATACCATCATAACAACCGGGAGAGTGGTGTGCTGACCTCACGTCCCTCCTACCCGCATCCTCCTCTGAGGATGACACGGCGGTCGGATGGTCCCGGTAGGCCACTCATGGCCTGAAGACAGAGTGATAATGCATTTGGATGAGGGCACTCTGCCACAACAAATGGTCCATAGTATAACTCGAACAATTTCTTAATCTCCCTGTCCACTTCGCTGGAACACTCTTTGGTGTGTACAAGCACTTTGTCCCCCACTTTGTACTTCATCGGCCTGTATCATCCATCATGTCACCTTTTCCTTTCAGTGACTAACTTTTTCATGCAGGCTGTTACTGCCTGTTCTCTTTCAACAGCCGATTCAGCTTTTCGTGGCGGGAATTCTACCGTTTCTGTGAGTAGGAACTTTGGTTTCACCCCGGTCATGGCTTCCAAAGGTGAGTACCCCGTAGCCATACTTTTTACACTGTTGAGTACGTCCTCAAATGCACTCACGTACTCCACCCACTTGGAATGACGATTGCTGGCATACGTCCTACATAAATGTCCTACTTCCCGCATATACCGTTCACACGCGTTGCTCGCTGGGTGGTACGGATACGGATATGTTGCACACACTGGTCGTTCATGAATGTGTTCCAATCATTCGTAGTAAACTGTGATCAAATGGTTCAAATGGCTCTGAGCACTATGGGACTTAACTTCTATGGTCATCAGTCCCCTAGAACTTAGAACTACTTAAACCTAACTAACCTAAGGACATCACACAACACCCAGTCATAAACTGTGATCCATTGTAACACAACAGCCTTACTGGTTTTACAATATTCTCGAAATAATCTTTCTCCAATTTGGCGATCAGAGTTTTAGTATTCACTTTCCGTATCAGATACGGTTTAATAAACTTAAAGAACACGTCCACCATAACAAACATGTACTTCACGATGCCACACACTGTGGGTAGAGGGCCAAAATTGTCCACAGCCAGTAACTCGCCCACTTTGATAGGTATAATGCTTTGCATTTCCACCTGTTGCGCGGTCATGCAGTATTTGAGCCGTTGGCAATGGCCGCATGCCGCCAGCTGCGTGTGGACCTGCCTGGCCAGGTTATTTACATGGGCGTATTCCTTGATGATTTCGGTGCACTTTTCGGCCCCATAATGTCCATGACTTATATGGACGTAGCCTATCAACTGTTCCACATACTTATTGGGAAAACATAGTCTCCATTTGTCAGTCTCTTCATCTTTCTGCCGGAATAACACTCCCTTTTGTATCTTAAAATATTTTGGTATTTTCTCGTATCCCTTGCTGTCGAAATTCACCTTAATGTGTTTCAGCTCAGGATCGTCGTTTTGTGCTCGCCACATATCTTTGCACACCACATGAATTTTGTTCTCCCCCGCTACCCCCTTCATATACCCACTCCGTCTTGAAGCCATGAAGGCCTACCGGGACCATCCAACCACCGTGTCATCCTCAGTGGAGGATGCGGATAGGAGGGGCATGGGGTCAGCACACCGCTCTCCCAGTCGTTATGACAGTATTCTTGACCGAAGCCGCTACTATTCAGTCAGGTAGCTCCTCAATTGGCATCACGAGACTGAGTGTACCCTGAAAAGTGGCAACAGCGCATGGCGGCCTGGATGGTCACCCATCCAAGTGCCGACCACACCTGACAGCACTTAACTTTGGTGATCTCACGGGAACCAGTGTATCCACTGTGGCAAGGCCATTGCCTCCTTCATATACAGTAGCTTAAATTCGTTCGGCTCCTCCCTTCCATCGTCTTCTTCCCCCACTGGTAATCTGGACAGAGCATCGGCAACACAATTTTCTGTACCCTAGATGTAACGGATTTCATATTCCACTTGCTGCATGAACATTGCCCTATGCATTAAGCGGTCGTTCAGTATCTTGCAGTCCTGCAGATAACTCGGAGCCTTGTGGTCCGACAATACTGTCACTTTTCTGCCCTATAGATACATATGGAATTTCTTAAATCCAAGCATGATTGCGAGCATCTCCTTCTTCGATGTGCTGTATCCCCATTTGTGCTTATTTAGCATGCGGCTGGAGAATGCCACACTACAGTGTTCAATTTTTCCATCGACTAGCTTTTCCTGAAATAGCTCACAACCTATTCCATAGTCTGAACTGTCCGACACTAAACAGAAAGGGAGATTCATATCTGGGTAGTACAACATCTTACTATTGCACAATTTATCTTTTATAACCTGGAATTCTACACCCCTACACCCATCCCCCCCCCCCCCCCCCCCGACATGAACCATAGACCTTGCTGTTGGTGGGGAGGCTTGCGTGCCTCAGCGATACAGATAGCCATACCATAGAACCACAACGGAGGGGTATCTGTTGAGAGGCCAGACAAACGTTTGGTTCCTTAAGAGGGGCAGCAGCCTTTTCAGTAGTTGCAGGGGCAACAGTCTGGATGATTGACTGATCTGGCCTTGTAACACTAACCAAAACGGCCTTGCTGTACCGGTACTGCGAACGGCTCAAAGCAAGGGGAAACTACAGCCGTAATTTTTCCCGAGGGCATGCAGCTTTACTGTATGGTTAAATGATGATGGCGTCCTCTTGGGTAAAATATTTCGGAGGTAAAATAGTCCACCCTTCGGATCTATGGACGTGGACTACTCAGGTGAGGGGTTTTCTTTGGAGTGTCTTCAGGAAGTAAGACAGAAGCAATACTGTTTATGACATATCTACAGAACCTGGTAGATAGTTTTCTTGGTTCTCTCGAGGCTGTTGGCAGACAACTCTGTCATATATGATGAGTTTGTATAGTTAGAAAATTGCTCTCCTGCGAAGCTTCTGTAAAGTTTGGAAGGTAGGAGACGAGATACTGGCAGAAGTAAAGCTGTGAGGACCAGCCGTGAGTCGTGCTTCGGTAGCTCAGATGGTAGAGCACTTGCCTGCGAAAGGCAAAGGTCCTGAGTTCGAGTCTCGGTCGGGCACACAGTTTTAATCTGCCAGGAAGTTTCAATTTAAAGAATACTATCAATTTGCTCCTAGCTACAAATAAGTCCACATGACTATACAGTTTAAGGAGTTCCCAACAAGTTAAAAACGAAATAAGGAATAAGGGAGAGTGTCTTTGGTAACTAGTTTCCTAGAATTAAATTAAATATACACATATCAAATGAATGTTATTACCATATCAGTGAATGAAGCCATTGCAAGTATAACTGTGCCAGACTCCCATGAGACAATTTAATGTTTCAAAACAGTAAATGAAACAACTTTTAAAATTATTATTCACAGCTTAGAAAATAATGGTAAAAATCTTGTAAATATGGCCATCTAGAAAATAATGTTACTCTTTAATGACAAATTTATTTCAATATAAGTGGCCTGTGTCACACTTTTCTTATTTATCAGAGATTAGCTGTTTCAGCTTGTTTCTCCAAATTGAACTCTTTTTCTTTCTTTTTTATTCACTGGTTCCATAAAATGAATTATAGCTATTTACATCATTTACAAGAAGGTAACTGATTCACCTACACACAAACAAAAAATGTTATCTAGTATTACCACTTCAACCAAACACTGTAGATGAGGCAGATTACAACAGCTTATTCAATGCCAAAATTAACATAGTATTTAAAATCAGAAAAATTACCTTGCTGTTGACAAATGAAATTATAGGATCCAATTCTGCCACAATAAATGCACCGCACTTGAGGAAGGGTACTCTACCTATTTAAAAAAAAAACCTGTAAATTTCTGTTCAAAGTTGGTTATAACATTACAGTAGTAATGACCTAAATCCAACTAGCAGACAAGTCTTCCCATGCTATATAAAGCTTGAAATATAACTGAATAACAGAAGTATCATGGACTTGTAATAGCAAGAAAAGAATTTCTGAAAAAGACAACTTTATTAACATTGAACATAAATTTAAATGATAAAATTTCTTTTTCAAGAGTATCTGTGTGGAGTCTATCCTTGTACAGAGGTGAAATGTGGACAATAAACAGTTCAGACAAGAAGAGAATATAAACATTTGAAAAGTGGTGCTACAGAAAAATGTTCAAGATTAGATGGATTGATTGGAAAACTAATACTGAAATGAATTGGGGAAAAAAGAAATTTTTAGTACAACTTGATTAGAAGCAGGAAAGTCACATCCTGAGGCATCAAGGAATCATCAATCTGGTAATGGAGGGTGGTATCAGGGGTACAAACTGTAGGACGACAGCAAAGCTTGACTACAGTAAGCGGGAGAGCTGAATTCAACCAAGATCACACCAACAACCACGTAGTACACCTTCAGCTCAAATGCCCCGGACCATTGTGGCCCACTGTGCTCTCCCGTCGTTTGGTCCTGGTGTTTCAGCTCGCAGCATGGGTGGCTTCCAATTGTAGTGGTAGGCCACAAAGGTTGGCATTTTTTTTGTGGAGGATGTCGCTCTTACTCCCACTCGTGGAATAGGATGCCAGTGACTCCCACTGAAGAACCCATGGATCTGGAACTTATACCCTCCTTTTCGCATTTACCATTGGATGAGTTCTCATGCCCGCCAAGACAGGTGGACCAGCTGTTACACCAGCCTTCACAGTCTTCCACTGTTCTGGAGGTGTCAGCTGTGTTGGCTTCGCCTACTTTTGGAGTAGACCCTCCGCTGGGGAATCTGGTGCCCCCTCCAGTTTTGTAACGATGGTCACAGTACAAACCTAGTCATTTTTGGTGCTATGTGGCCTTTCCAGGTGGGAGCAACTTAGTGTCATTGGGAGCAGACATCAATGTGAATACAGATGAGCTGGTGTGGGTCTTGTGGCAGAGTAGTTTCGCAAGCTGTCACAGACAGTGAGTGCAGAGCACTGAATGGGCAGAGCCACAGGCGAATGTGGTTACCTGTTGGCAACAAAAGGCCAGATCCACTAGTTCTTACATTGACTTCAACTATTTCAGACCCGGACTTCACCTTGTGCTGTGCTCTGTTTCTGCATACTTGGTTGTTCAATCACTCACATGTCTTGTGCTTTTATCTGTGCAGACAGTGTTTAGACTCTCTGCTCCACCATAAATTAACTCACACATCAAGTTTTGTCCCCTCTTACAGGATTCAGCTCCCCAGTTTTGTAATCAAGCCACTGTCAGCTACTACAGTTACATTTATTTCAACTGTAACAGTTTTGCAGCATTGTTACACACTACGCAGATATAAAACTTGCGAAAGTTCAAAACATATTTTTCAAAACAATGCAAATGTGACACATGATATTCAACCAAAAATACAACACAAATCACTGTGAGACATATGTAACCTCGGATCACTTACTATCTTTTTAATCAATAGCAAAATTGTTCACTGAGAGTTTTCTCACAATAACAAATTTGTTGATTACACCAATTTGCAACCAAACTGTGATCTCCTAACTAAGCCTAAGACTTGGAGCTATGCTACATATAAGCCGCTAACCACAGCCTCCATTCCAAACAAAAGTAGTAAAAACAAAATTGAAGCTGTGGTGGCAGCGACAACATTCTGAAACATTTTATCCCCAAATACAAATCATCTATAAGGAAAATTGAACAATTTAAACTGCAGTGCTCAGTGACTTTTCTAATCTCCCATTGATTACCTAAAACTACATTCTTGTTTTATATGTGAAACTCATGCAGCTTCATCCTAGGATATGTTCCCTGGCTAAAATAGCCCTTATCAGCACTTAACATATGCATTACTGCTGGAAGTCAGTTCAAGTCTTGGGCAAGATTATTTTGAGATGATGAGTGCACTGCTGTGCTCAGTAAAGCAACTAGATAATTAACAATTAATTATGAAATTCTGTAAGACTAAATTGTGCCATTATTTGCACAAACTGTGGAATCTAATGTTTTCATACCTGATGGTGACATATATTCACAGTTGCTGCGAAGCTCAACTTCATATTTGAGACCACACATGCGAAGGTAAGCCTGAACAGCAAGACAGTTTGCATTGTCAGGTAGTAGTATCTGTTCCACTTCATAAGGTTGGAATAATTTGGCATCGGATGGCCACGGCTCTCGAGCTGGAAAACAGTAACATTTTAAAAATGCTTTGCATCAAGCTGTTAATAACAAAAGGGTTAATAAACTCTTGAATACCCGTACTTCCAGAAAGTTTGGAGCATTCATTACCTTTGTTCAATGGTAATTTTCACTCATGGAAAACAAAAGCTATGTAAAATAAGATGTAAGAACAGAAAACTTAGTAAAGTTGGATGAGGAATATTATTTTTGTCCTGCAAACAGCAAATTAATTGGAATTTTTATACGCAACATCAATTAAATTGGTTGCTGTTTCGAATATGGAATTATTTCAAATGTGAAAACTCCTTTATGATAATCACTACAAGGTCACTAGCTGCCAAGTCAGTTGGGTCGATTTAGTTAAGATATGTCCTATTATTTTGAACAAAAAATGTATATCTGAATCTAGGTGGGAAAACCATACCTACCTGGTTTAGGATGACATGCCTACCCAATATCAATAAACACCTCAAGGCTCTTTATTTTGTCACTGCAGAGAACCACCAGCCGCCAATATGGACTAACCACCAAAACGCTGAGAGTAGATTGACAGTCAGTAATTCCATCACACCAGCCTCACAGCTAGCAGTTAAAAAGCAACCATGCACTTAACATGAAGAAAACACAAGAAGCAGAGCAACATCATTCCTGAGCTGCTACTAGCAAAGACAAACATGGGCCATTCTGATTCTGAAGAAACAGGACAGCATGCAAAGAAGAACCAAGAGTTTCCCCACACTTCTCAAAGCACAGAAAACTAATTTTTGGTACTGCAAACATACAGATGTTAAACAAAACAAGGAAACACAAGTTATTGACAAATATCTGGGAAAGTTTCACAGTTTTTACACTTGCAAAACAGGACGTGTTTTTCTGATTATTGTTCTTTTGATTCAGATGGATGCCATATACACAAGTAAAACCTACAGTTAAACTCACAAACAGTATGGTATTAATATTAGGCACTGCATTCCTGGACATAGTAGTATCTCAGAATGTATCTCTCTTTCCTCGCCGTTAAATGTGCTCACAAGGCCTACATGTTGGTGAATACACACGCTCCTGTGAACAATGAAACTAATGAAAATAAAGTTGAGAAGTTCTGGTCACAACCTCAACCTCCATTGAAAACTTTAATGTGAAAATTGGCTGAGAAAGAGAGTACACATAGGTTATTATGAATTTCTCTGCATACAATAAGACAATGCATGCATGTAGAATGGTCAACCTTCAGTTAACGTCCATATGCCTTAAGAAACCCCATGAAAAATGACCACCTGGAAATGACCAGTCAACTATATTGGTCAATTCTAGTCCAAAAATATAGCTATCACTAGAAAATAATCCCCAGAAATAATGAATGTATGAGTATGCAAAAATTAAAGAAATTCCAATCATCATCTCTTACAAATCAGAATCTGCTTCAGACCTAATCATAAAAATATTAGAAACCTAAAATACTACACAATGATCCAGAGTATGGTACTTAAATTGCAGCCATTTATACAGTCACTTCATACAAATATACAAACATGGGATGCACTGTTTGAGACCATTCAGTAATCAGCATGGAAACTTGGCATTACTCTTTAAAAATGAAAACACAGGTGATTGAACCCAGAATATGATAGCACCCCAGAATTCCACATCCAAGTCTGGAAAAACTGGAATAGCCACGAAGTCCAGAGACCTCCCTTTCATTTCAGACACATCATATCAAACAAAAAGAAAATCACAATACATTGATCACTGTCCTCCTTCAAGGGAATGTTTTTTTTTCCAAAAGTTCAGACATTTGGCTGTATTTTTTACAGAAGCAAACATCCAAAACAATCAGACAAATTAAACATGCTTACCACTTCAACGCACTGGAAGGAATCTGCAATAACTTCAAACAGAACAACACTAAATCACAGTACGACACAGTTTTTACAGTTTCTAACACACAATTCAACAAAACCTGACGTTTTAATTTCACAAAATGGGCATATGATTAGTGAAACTGAACAGTTCAAATTTCTAGGTGTTCAGATAGATAGTAAGCTGTCATGGAAAGCCCACATTCAGGATCTTGTTCAAAGACTTAATACTGCCATTTTTACTATTCGAACGGCATCAGAAGTGAGTGATCATTTGACACGAAAATTAGTCTACCTATTATTTTCTTTCGCTTATGTCATATGGTATTATATTTTGGGGTAACTCTTCCCATTCTAAAAGGATATTTTTGGCTCAGAAACAGGCAGTTCGGGCAATAAGTGGTTTAAGTTCACGAACCTCTTGTCAACCCCTGTTCACTAATTGTGACATTCTGTAGTATTACTTCGAGACAACTGTGAAACTCCTTCAGAAAAACTGCAGTTCAATAGAGCCGTCCAAACCAAGACTCAATTCCACAGAAACACAATCAGATGTATAATATCATATTACACCTCAAAAACAAGAAACTACCACAGGGGAGACAGCATAATTGTCAAGATGCTCAAGATCAGGGGCAAATTAATGATTTACTAACTGCAAGCCAACGTAGTGAATATATGAGAGACCAATATAATACCTACATCTACATACATACTCTGCAAGCCACCTTTCGCAAATAGTGCAAGGGAACGAAGACTGTCTATATTACTCTGTATAAACCCTCATTTCCATCTTCATGGTCCTTACACAAAATGTATGTTGGCAGCAGTCAGCTTCAATGCTGGTTCCCTAAATTTTCTCAATAGTGTTCCACAAAAGATAATCGCCTTGCCACAAGGGATTCCCTTTTCAGTTCCCAAAACATCTCTGTAAGACTTCCGTGTTGTTCGAACTTACTGGTAACAAATCTACCAGCTCGCCTCTGCATTGCTTCGATGTCTTCCTTAAATCCAACCTGGTACAGATTCCAAACACTCAAGCAGTACTCTGGAATAGGCCACACTATCATCCTGTATGCTGTCTCCTTTACAGATGAGCCACACTTTCCCAAAATTCTCCCAATAAACCGAAGTCAGCCATTTGCACTCCCTACCACAATGCTCACATGCTCAATCCATTTCATATGGCTTTGGAACATTACACCAGATATTTAAATGGCATGGCTGTGTCAAGTAGCACACCACTAATGCCATATTCCAACATTACAGATTATTTTTTCCTATTCATCTGCATTAACTCACATTTTTCTACACTTAGAGCTAGTTACCATTCCTCACACCAGTTAGAAATTTTGTCTACATCATCTTGTATTCTCCTACAGTCACCCAACAACACCTTCATATACACCATAGTATCAGCAGCAAACAGCTTTAGATTGCTGGCCACCCTCTCTGCCAGATCATTTATGTAACAATATTATGAAAAGGAAAGTTGCTACTCACCATATAGCAGAGATGCTGAGTCACAGATAGGCCTATCTGCTTATTGTTGTGCCTATCTGCAACTCAGCATCTCCACTATATGGTGAGTAGCAACTTTCCTATTCATAATATTGTTACATTCCAACCTGGATTTTCCATTGTTACATCATTTATGTACGCAGAAAACACCTGCAGTGCTATCACACTTCTCTGGGGCACTCCTGATGATATGCTTGTCCCTGATAAACACTCATTGTTGAGGACAAAATATAGGGTTTCATTGCTTAAAAAGTCTTTGAACCACTCTCACGTCTGGAAACCTATTCCAGGATCCAGAGGAATGTTTCATATGAGTCATCGGCTTTGGCCAGTGACATAATGTTAATGGCTGCTGTCACATCACTTTTGGTGCATATATTCACAGTTTTGTTGTTTAGTTGACAAAGTCAATGAATTCAAAAGAAAAAACAAATAAATAAATAAAAATAAAACTGGTTGTGGTGACACACTGATCTGTAGCCTAGCCTGAGGTGTAGGTTGAATGCGATACTCAAAAAACCTGGGTGTGGTGACAGACTGATCTGTACTTTAGCCCGTTTGAAAAAAAAATTGCCAATAATGTAACATTATAGTCACCATACTGTTTAAGACTTTTGTCGCATGTTTCCTACGTCACTGGTCAAAGCCAACATTTCGTGTGAAACATTCCTCTATATTCCGTATTCCATATGCCCATACCTATGTTAAGTCTGCAGTGGGGCATGGTGTCAAATGCTTCCTGGAAATCTAAAAATATGGAATCTGTCTGCTGCCCTTCACCCATAGTTCACAGTATATTGTGTCAGAAAATGGCAAGGTGAGTTCCTTGCGAGCGATATTTTCCAAAAACCACGCTGATTCCTGGTCATAAGCTTGTTAGTCTCAAGAAAATTTACTATATTTGAACTAAGAAAATGTTCAAGGATTCTGCAGCAAACCAATGTTGGGGATACTGGTCTGTAATTTGCGGGTCCACTCTTTTACCATTCTTACATACAGCAGTCTCTTTTTTTCCAGTCACTTGGGACTTTGTGCTGGGCAAGAGATCCATGAGAAATGCAAGCTAAGTAAGAGACCAATGACCTAGAGTACTCTTCATGAAACCGAACTGGGATACATGTATATTGGAAAACTGTTCCTTTTCACCCACCACAAAAAAGGTGCCTATATGGACCCACACAATTAATTACCAGAGCAATTCTCTTCCACCAGCTGCCTACATTGTATTCACTCATAACCTACTTGTCAGATTAGAGCCAAAGAACTAAAATAATAGAAGGCAGGTGAATAAAAGTAGGCTTTCAACTAGGTTGATTTTGTGGAGAACAGCTCGAGAACTAAAGATGACACTAAGTACTGATTCACACAGAGGTCGAGAGAGAGAGAGAGAGAGAGAGAGAGAGAGAGAGAGAGAGAGAGAGAGAGAGAGAGAGAGACAGACTCACTCTGTCTCTTTCTATCTCTCTCTCTCTCTCTCAACTGACCACACTACCCTGTGTGAACATGGTGCGCATAAGAAAAGAACTGACATAATCCAAATCATTTAAACTAAAAACAGGAGTATGGCAATATGAGGGGTTATCTCCCCTCCAATTCATTATGGTATTACATATGATAATCAAACTATGAGAGAAAGAAAATCTGGAACAATTAGTGACAAAAATGAATCAATATCAAATGTCTTGTCTTTGCTGGTGCCCTAGCAGTAATTGCCGGAACCAGTACCAAAGCCAGACATACCACAGAAAAGCTCCACAGGATTGCTATCAAAACTGGTCTCCAAATCTCTTACAAAAATGCAAAGTACATGGACTTGCATTGTGAAGACCTTGGATCCATCAAGACAAAATATGACAATATTACTCAGGTTAAACACTTCACATACTTGGGTGAAATGACTGAGAACACTGGCATGGCTGGCATAACATGGACACCTACAACACAAAAAGCATTCCACCAAAGCCAAACTTCACTACTATCAGACAGTCATTCATCCACAAGCACTCAACACAGTTAAGATATCATCACCATCACCACCACCACCACCACCACCACCACCACCACCACCACCATTAACTATCAGTGTCAACATATTTTCAGCAGGCCGTGCCATCAGCTTTTACATATTTGAAAAATGTGAATGAAGAATCTTACCAACAGGTCAAGATGGTAATACGAAATTTTTCTTCAATGTCACTGAGAAAGTGGACCGATAGATATTGTTGAAAATATTTCGACTCAAGATCCAAGTTGGTATCTGGATGCAAAGATGCTCAGAAGAACGCACTCCTTGACAACAATTTACAAGAGAAATATCTAAAATTTCATGAACTTCTCGTGAGTACAGATTCAAATGGAAGCCAAAAACTAAAGTACAATGGTTAGCCAACACCCAAAACAATCTTGTAGAAGTCACAATTAATCAACGGGCAACAACTGAAATTACTAACAAACAGAAGAGTGATTCTCATATTTTTACAAACAAACAACTGATGGAAAGCCACCTTCAATTCAAACACACTAAAAAGATGACAGGCCAATACTGATAGGATGAAGAAGTGTTGGGAAGATATGTGCCTCTATATGCTTTTCAAAGGGTCAAATGACATCACCATGATGATAATTGCCTAATTTAAGATACCAATGTGGTTGCAGACTGAAAACCACAAATAAACATATTGCGCATCCAAGAAACTAGCAGAGAGAACGGTAGTACTAGACACATAACCAGAATTATCCCAATACTTAAATATCATAGTTTGTAATAGCATACGTAAAACAAATGAAAATGCACATGCTGGCAGTGAAAGTTAAAAATGTTTAACATTTTGACAGCACAAATCAAAACATCTACATATCATCTAGTTCTTTAATATTGGCAGGTGACACTTTTCCTGTATCACATAATAGAACTTCACCTGAAGTGGAATTATTGTCAGATATTAAAATTCAGTTGTTTCACAGCAGTAATACTGAATGAAATATTAGATAATAATTTTTAAAATTAAAACAGGAAATTGTGAGTCTAGTGTACAACACAACTTTATGTGTATTCTTTTAATCATGAAGCAATAATGTGTGTAGACGGAGTCAGGGATTTTTTTTTATTTGTACATTTCATTTGTAGATGTCAGTCCTATGTTTTGTTTACAATATGTAATATTTTTAGATGCTGATGTGTTGTATACTAGACCTATATAGGTCTACAGAGATGATCTACTGAGCGAATGACATATTGCATTGTGTTGTACACTACATCAATATACATGTTTATTTCTTTTTTACTATTTTTTCATTATTACATGGTGGCAAACAGAGCTGTAGCATAGCCTATCAAGGTTAGGTTGGAAGGTGAAGTTAGTTGTGAACTGACAAAGCCTGCAAAGCACATCACAATGTATTATACATGAAGCATACTGCATAGCTACATTTACGTCCCCAATGAATAATAGTGTGCAATCGGGCGCAGTGGGTAGCACAATGGACTCACATTCGAGAGGACAATGTTCAAATTCCTCTCCAGCCATCCAGATTTAATTTTCCCATGGCTTCTGTAAATCAATTCAGCCAATTGTCAGGGTTTTTCCTTTGCAAAGGGCATAGCTGACTTCATTCCTTGTCCTTCCATAAACAGAGCTTTTCCTGCATTTCTAATGTCCGCACTGTAAATGGGACAACTCATCTTCGTTCCTTTCCCCGATCAGAACCCCCTTTCTACCCCACTGTAGTTTGTTACGTCTTGAATATAAAGGAAGATATTTTGCTAAATTTTTTGTGTCCATAGTCACGTCATCCACTGGTCATTTCTCCTTGAATCATCGCAATGTTAAGGACTTCAACAGTCTATCGGAGCGCGTAACGCAGTGTTAACTATTGTGGTCTAGAAACCAACAAACGAAAGTAAAGTGTTCTGCAAAAATCAAAATTCAAGCGTATTCTATAGGACAGGATATAACAGTTCAAAGGGAAGCATCAGTACCTGTGCCCAATATATACGTTAATATTATTATTACTATAAATGTGACTGTGTGGAAACGGCAATGTAACTTTATAATAACTTCCCATTACAAACTGTATATCATCATTCTTAGCATAAACACGTTTGTTTCTCTTCTAATATCATCTCACACAACGTAGCCATTAAGTAACTGGACTATTTCTTCTAGCAAGTCGTTACATTCAACCGCACATCTTTTATCAGCCTGCCTTTTCATCGCCCACAAGTTGTCATTATGTACTTATATCATCTATCCACTTCGAATTAAATGCCACTTCTTTCAACGCGGCCTCAGATGTTGCCTGACAATATCCTGTTCACCGACAACCTAACGATTCTTTTTACAACACATGGTGCCGTACATTGTCACTAACACCCAAAACGGCCTTTTTTGTATAATATTTGTTACAAAACACCGGCAGAGACCGCTGCGAGTATTATCAATAAAGACCCCGGGAGAAAAATAGTTTTTAACAGTATTCGAGCGATCTGTTGAATCTGTCAGACAAATCACAATAAGTTACAAACGGCACATAACAGTTACATTATCACACTGACGCGAAACACCGGTAACTGCAGAAATTGAACCATGAAAACATAAACACAGCCCCTACAGTAATAACGGAGCCAAACACCGTCATAATTATGAAGTCACCACTGAGTTTTCGCCACGTAATAAAAAATGCTACACAACGCTGCAGTACCTCCCATTTCCACAAACATGTAGTCTGGCATTATTCTTCCTGGCATTTTGCCCTACTGCCCGTGTTTATAAATGTCTTGCAGACTAAAACGTAAACAAATTAGTAACCTACACCAAACAAACACATATCAACAGTGCAGCCAACGTTATTTCATGTGGCAGTAAGCGTTTCGACCATGGAGATTAGGAACGTCTTTGGTTACGACTCACGGTTTCGGCCACAGTCTAATTATGTTAGACTGTGGTTTCGGCCATGGAGGTACTCCTTATACCTCCATGGTTTCGGCGGTGGTTTCGACTATACCCTATAATTCCGACCACAGTCTGTGGTTCCGACAAAGGAGGTTCGATTATTCTAACCACCTTGATTTCGACAGGCATAAAAAGCTGACACAAGCGTCGCTCCATCATCTCCTTCAGAGGACAGTAAGTGTTTCCACAAGGGCATCCGATTCCCTACTGGCACAGTATTAAAGATGCGGTCAACAGAAATAGAGCGAGCTAGCGTAAATGTAATTATGGAGATTTTAGCTCAAGAATTCACAGAAACGTCAACGTTATGGACCCGTAAATGTCAGGTGCGAAAATGGATTTCTCAGATATATCAATTGGGATACTAAAAACTCTAGAGAAAAGCACAAAGTGTCTGTCGAA
This sequence comes from Schistocerca serialis cubense, assembly GCF_023864345.2. Lineage (NCBI taxonomy): Eukaryota > Metazoa > Arthropoda > Insecta > Orthoptera > Acrididae > Schistocerca > Schistocerca serialis. The sequence goes on from NC_064640.1 coordinate 795,135,679, forward strand.
ACATAAATGAAAAAATAAACCTACTTCTGAATTCTTTTTGAGGTATATTTCTTGCTTTATACGGGACTCAGATATATGCTTACGAGATAACACGGCGGCTCGCGTTCAGTTACGAGTAACATTGATAAATTTGGCAACTGGACAGCTGTAGTATGCTTGCTCTATTCTTACAAGCATAATTACTAAGTTTTTGGTGGGAAATTCGGGCTCCTATTTACACTACCCTGCATGTACATCGGAATGTAAGGGCCTTACATCAACAGTTCCACATGGTTTTCTGTTTTTAGAGTACTTCAGTGTTCTGAGAGCTCACAGATGCTGTAAACATAACACTTATGGACTACGTGAACATTACTCCTGACTACTTGCTTACTTTCAATGCTTGATGTCTTCCTTGACGGTGATGGCTTCTTTCAGTGGGATAACTGTCTATGTCACAAGACCAGAATCGTACTGATGTGGGTTGAGGAGCATGATAGTGAACACTTATTGATATCGTGGCCACAAAATTCGCCTGATCTGAAACCAATGGAACAAATCTAGAACGCACAAATCACTAGCCCGTAATTTACGGGTATTGCGTGACATTTGGATAGACATCTGGTGTCACATACCTTCAAAAACTTAGCAACGGAGTTGGCGAAACCATACCATGCCGAATGACTACTGTATTGTGCCCCAAAGGTGGGCCAATATCCTATTATACAGGTGGCCATGCTATTTTGGTTTATCAGCATTTACTACAGAATAAATATCATTTGGCAACATTCGAGTAATTGAAGAAATATTCAGCAATCAAAAATATGTGTTTCACTCACCTGTACAGATACACTAAGTAAGGAATAAGGCTTCATAAAACCCTTGTAATTAAGTTGTGTTTGCGAAATTTATTTTAGTCCTGCAGTGTTATCTACTATGTGACAGGTCAATGTGTCAGAATAACATACATGAATGGCTTAGATGGTATTTTAGATACTAATATTTCATGTACTCTAATCGAACTGTGAAGATAATAAACTAAAGAAAAATCCAGTAAAGCTGCTACAATGGTTAAATAGTGTGTGTGTTGTTCGTTTCTGATTTCTCTATCTAATTTTGACAATTTGCATTCAGTGTGATGATTTCTTATCGATAAACACTCTTTCCACCCATCCTTTTCTCTCTCTGTAACCCACACGTAATTATTCCCTATGCCTTACAAACAAATAGTGTAGCTTACTATTGCAACTATTTTAAAATAAGCAGAGTAGTTTAAAAATCTGCATAGAAGAGAAGAAATGGCTCAGAATATTGAGTAAAATCTTCTCTGTGGATGAACATAGCTTTGAATGCGTACATATTCAACAGGTTGACTGATACATATTCTCACGCTGTCAAATTGATCTATCTATTTTCTTGTATACAGACCTGGTTACACAATCACAGAAAATAGCCCTACTATATGAAGGGTAGGTTACGTTGTTTTTCAACAAATAAAGCGCCTCCTACTAGTATAGTTAGCTCTTGTAGGACTCTTCAACGAAAAATAACTGTTCCTCATTTCATACACTTATATATACGAGGGTTGGAACTTTAATAGTGGCAACTACACTCCTGGAAATGGAAAAAAGAACACATTGACACCGGTGTGTCAGACCCACCATACTTGCTCCGGACACTGCGAGAGGGCTGTACAAGCAATGATCACACGCACGGCACAGCGGACACACCAGGAACCGCGGTGTTGGCCGTCGAATGGCGCTAGCTGCGCAGCATTTGTGCACCGCCGCCGTCAGTGTCAGCCAGTTTGCCGTGGCATACGGAGCTCCATCGCAGTCTTTAACACTGGTAGCATGCCGCGACAGCGTGGACGTGAACCGTATGTGCAGTTGACGGACTTTGAGCGAGGGCGTATAGTGGGCATGCGGGAGGCCGGGTGGACGTACCGCCGAATTGCTCAACACGTGGGGCGTGAGGTCTCCACAGTACATCGATGTTGTCGCCAGTGGTCGGCGGAAGGTGCACGTGCCCGTCGACCTGGGACCGGACCGCAGCGATGCACGGATGCACGCCAAGACCGTAGGATCCTACGCAGTGCCGTAGGGGACCGCACCGCCACTTCCCAGCAAATTAGGGACACTGTTGCTCCTGGGGTATCGGCGAGGACCATTCGCAACCGTCTCCATGAAGCTGGGCTACGGTCCCGCACACCGTTGGGCCGTCTTCCACTCACGCCCCAACATCGTGCAGCCCGCCTCCAGTGGTGTCGCGACAGGCGTGAATGGAGGGACGAATGGAGACGTGTCGTCTTCAGCGATGAGAGTCGCTTCTGCCTTGGTGCCAATGATGGTCGTATGCGTGTTTGGCGCCGTGCAGGTGAGCGCCACAATCAGGACTGCATACGACCGAGGCACACAGGGCCAACACCCGGCATCATGGTGTGGGGAGCGATCTCCTACACTGGCCGTACACCACTGGTGATTGTCGAGGGGACACTGAATAGTGCACGGTACATCCAAACCGTCATCGAACCCATCGTTCTACCATTCCTAGACCGGCAAGGGAACTTGCTGTTCCAACAGGACAATGCACGTCCGCATGTATCCCGTGCCACCCAACGTGCTCTAGAAGGTGTAAGTCAACTACCCTGGCCAGCAAGATCTCCAGATCTGTCCCCCATTGAGCATGTTTGGGACTGGATGAAGCGTCGTCTCACGCGGTCTGCACGTCCAGCACGAACGCTGGTCCAACTGAGGCGCCAGGTGGAAATGGCATGGCAAGCCGTTCCACAGGACTACATCCAGCATCTCTACGATCATCTCCATGGGAGAATAGCAGCCTGCATTGCTGCGAAAGGTGGATATACACTGTACTAGTGCCGACATTGTGCATGCTCTGTTGCCTGTGTCTATGTGCCTGTGGTTCTGTCAGTGTGATCATGTGATGTATCTGACCCCAGGAATGTGTCAATAAAGTTTCCCCTTCCTGGGACAATGAATTCACGGTGTTCTTATTTCAATTTCCAGGAGTGTATTTATTTACAGCTCATACAAAATAGATATGTGTTTCAAAGTTTTACTGACTTTCAAAGTAGTCTTCAGCATTGTGTGTAACCTGTTGCCAGCGATGCTGAAGTCGTAGGATACTCTTAGCAGTGTGTAGCAGTTCTGAAGCAAATGCTGTGAAGTGTTGCCTTCAGTTTAGAAATCGAATTGAACTCAAGAGGGCTTCAGTTAGGGGAGTGCAGTAGGTGGTATAGCACTTAGCAGCCCCATCAGTCAAATAAATCAGTTCCAGCTTGCACTTTAAGTGCTTAAGCGTTGTCCTGCAAAACGATGGTCAGGTCCTGCAGAAAGTGTCATCACTTCTGTCACTAAGCTGGTCGTATGTTGTGTTCCAAAAATGAACAGCAGCGGGTTATACACAATGCTGGTGACTACTTTGAAGGTCAGTAAAACTTTGAAACATGTATCTATTTTGTACAAGCTGTAAATAAATAGTTGCCACCTTAAAGTTCCAACCTTCGTGTTTGAATCCATAACAGCAGCAGCAGTTCACCATAGCAGTTACCAATAAAGAAAAATGTAAAAACAAGACAAATATGCATCATACTACAATTGCAATCTGTGGGTAACGTGAAAAAAAATAGTGATATCCTGAAATCATGTGACACTCCCTCCTTTGGTTTGACAACATGTGTAATATGCTATTCTCAGCCCAGAGATGTTTATACTTCATTATAAATTCCAAAGGTCAGTATCTACTACTTAGATCATTGTAAATATCACCAAGAAACACAACAGAGTAGATATTTCTATGGTCAACACATAGTTAATATTATAGACACTACAAGAAACGAGTAAAACTTTTTATTTGAAAGAATGAAGGGCTATTGTGATTTCATGTCCTGTCGACAATGACGTCATTAGGTGTGGACTTGAAGCTTGCATTGGGGGAAGAATAGGGAAGGGAATAGACCATCGCCTTTCCCAAGGATTTTTCCTGTCATTTGCCTTAAATGATTTAGGGATGCCATGTTAAATGTAGATTCGACATCTTATCAAGTATTTGAACCGCTTTCCTCCTGAATATAAGTCCAATGTATTGACCACTGCATAAAAAATGTTTAATTGATATCGCATATTTATAATAGAACAGGGTTCTTCATTGATAGAAAATTACAGAATAAGCAAAACAATGAGTATATTAAGTTTACAAACTATCTAACTAGCACATTACATGAATTTCATTACTTGAAAGACAAAAGTAGAATTTGGAATTAGTTGGTATGCCATTTCCATGGAGTGCAGTTGTAACTTTTGCTTCAGAAAGGAAAATGGTACTTACTGCAAATGAGTTTACTCAGTGTTCCATGTGTTTTTCGCATCTGGTAAACAACAGCTTCCATCAAATTACTGTATTGTCATTGTATTATCATCCTGCTCCAAGCTATAAGGTTACTGTTGTTACACTATGTCCAAATATCGACATATGTATATGAGCCTAGCAAGTAATGGAGCCCGCGACTTGTCAGAATAAGTAAAACTGCATCTCCTACCACAACAATGGGAGGGTATTGCTCTGCGTTTAGCGCCGCAGGTGACAAGAGCCATTGGCGAGTGGTCATAATGAATGATTGTAGGTGTTGGGCGCGGGTATTTGACTTTCCGATGAATCGCCTGTTGATGATAAGAAAAATGATTCAAGTCTTAATTAAGTTACCAATTAGGTAGCCCAGTTAAGAACAGTGGCATCTAGTATTCACTGAAGTCTGGTTTTAGAGGGAAAAAGCTAACTGTAACAATAAATGGCTATAATCAAACGGAAGACTCGTGTAAGACAATGAAATCGGTTTAATGATCCGTGCATTATCCCATGTTAGGACAAGATAGAAGGAAGAAATCTACGAGATAGAGAGAAACGAAAATGTAACAGCAGGGACATTATACATGGCGATTCATTGAACGGACTTCGACCTTATTGCAGTCTTTAGAGACAGTCTATGCAGATAAAAAACATTATTTCGGTATGTGGCAGCATAGCAGCTCACCGTTTCCATGCAAATGGCGTTGAATATGAATGCGATAATTAGCTGTAAACTGTGAATTTTATGCAGGAACACTTTAACTGCTTTAGACTACAGACCTCGTAGTAATATTAACAGTTAGTGACACTGTGATATAATTCTATTAAAGTCGTCATACTTTTCATAAATCCGAGAACGATTGCAACCAATCGATCTGTCACAAATCGATTGTTTCAGATGAAAAGCGCTTTGCTGACCATTGCGTAATTTCCGCGTAATAAAATTTGGCTCTGATGTAACATAAATACGAGTTTACACTGAGTTTAAAAACATGCTTCTGTATGAAACAGTGTTTCATCAAATCTTCAAGGTGTTTGCAACTGTGTTCGTCCTTTAGGTCCCTGTCTACACTAGTGACAAAGATTTCTACATACTTATTCACATCATCTGATATGCAGAACTGGTAGCAAATATCGCACATTTTGCATCCGCATCAACAGGATGAATTAATGATATGTGATGCTGCATTAATAATACTTGAGCATACAGACTAAGTAGTCAGTATTAGTGACAAAACGTTGTATAAAAAACGTGGTGGGAATGACAAGCTTTGCAAGCTAAATTTGGAAGGTAGTTCTAACTTTCATAACTTCGCTAGGATATCACTGTCTGATTTTGTAATTGTAACGAATATGACAGGGCCAGTTGTTTCAAAGAAAGACGCAAATTAAAAAAAAAAGCAACTCATCTCAAGCTAGGCTTGTTGTTTCTCTTCGGATTCTGGCAACAGGAGATTCCTATTAAAGCCTTGCATATTTATTCTAAATTTCAAAGCTAGCTATGCCTCTAACATACTGTCCAGTCAAATGAATGTGACCACCTGTTGAACGCCTGAATAACTACCTTTTAGAGTGTGGACCACAGCGAGACGTACAGGCAGATAGTGAGATTCTGAAAGGTAGCAACAGGGATGTGGAGCCATGCTGACTCCATTACCATGACCTGCTGTGGTAGGTTTCACAGCTGAGAATCCATGGCACGAACAGCCCACTCTATCTGGTCCCACAGATTCTCGACTGGGTTTTAATTCAGGGAGTTTGGTGGCCATGGGAACATCATAAACTCATGCTGGTGTTCTTCGAACCACACACATACACTGAGAATTGGGTGACACATTGCATTGTCCAGAAGGTAGATGACATTATACTGAGGAAAAACAAACTGTTTATAGTGATGAACACGGTCCCCAAGGATTAATGCATACTTGTATAGATCCATTGTGTCTATTAGAATGACGATATCGTGCACGGAATGCCCTCCAGCCTGAACCTTTCTGACAGTTGTTGCGGGGTGTTTGCTTTCAAACGTTTCTGCCATACACACCAACGGCCAACTCTTCGATGAGGCATAAAATGTGATTCATCTGAAAAGGCCGTCTGTCGCCACTCAGTGGCTGTCTAGTTGCGGTACTGGCGTGCCAATTTCAGCCTTTGTCGTCGATGAACAGTAGTCAGCATAAGTGCATGAACCAAGTGCGTTCTGCAGAGGCCTATACGCAGCAATGTTCGCTGGACACTCGTTGAGGAGACACTGTTAGCTCGTAGGTTCATCTGTGTGGTCAGTTGCTCAACAGTTGCATGTCTATTCCCCCCGTACACATCTCTGCAGCCGTTGTTCACTTTTGAAATCTATGTCTCATAGTGCACCACAGTTGCATCGGCATCAGTTTTGGATTGTGTCATTTTTCCATACACAATACAGCTTTACCACACAGCCACAGAAACAATTTACTAGCTTAGCTATTTTGGACATGCTTCCATCCTTGCGTCAAAGGCAATGATCATGTCCATTTGAATGTCAGATAAATCACTCCATTTCCACCTTATGACAACGACTGCACTGTTTTCCACATTTCCCTGACGTGTTTTATATACCCTCCACTGGTGGTTCTGCCACCTGCAGTCTGTTAGCGGTTATTTCACACTGATACTGAACTTATGTCGTGGGCACATTAATGTGACTGGACTGTGTAGTTTTTGCAATTTGTGAAGCTTTGGTTAAAGTATTCGAGGATTATGTAAAGGTAATTCAGCTTTATTAACAATATTGAAATACACATTTTATTGATCACTGATTTATATGTAGATTAAAACTATACCAAATCATCATCATTTTCGAGAAACAGAACTTCTTCCACTTCACTACTAGTGCTAAGCCCCATAGAGATTTTCTGTAATGAGTTCTGCTTCGTGTTACTGTTTTTATAATAGGTGCTACATACATGTCCGAGATACTCCTCTGCCTCAAAGAGCGCGACAACTTCGAATGTCTGGTTTCTTGTCTATTCTATTTTGTGAAATGTAACAACATGTAATACAACACAACAGAACACAACACAACATGCAACACTGCACAAAGTAGGAAAGAGCATAAAAAACACTAGCGTTGAATAACGTCATTTAGTGGTAACACACCAGAAACAAAGTTTCCTTTGATCTATACTGACAAAGCCACGCAACACTGTTCTTGTGTTTGCTACATGTTGCAAACATTAGTAATAGCCACAAACAACGTTGCAGACATTATTACAGAAGCTATATCAAACTCAGTGTGAATGTGAAGTAATAGTCACTTTCGATCACTCCACAAATTTTCTTGAAATTATCTATCCCTTTCAATATAAATCTTTTCACTTATATTTAGTTTATCAGTTTTCTTTGTGCAGTTAAAGTTTTTGTGTTTGGTTTCTCTTTTAGAAATTACTCGCAACTTTACTGAAATGTTTTTCTAAATGCTTTCTTGATGCCTTCAGCTGACACTATCTTTATTTTATGGCCTTAGGCCATTGCAAAGTATCTAAAACAGAAACATTATACACTGGATGCATTAGTATCACTTATGAACCTGACATATGAACAAGTCATATGCCAAGATATACAAGGGTAATCCCAAAAGTAAGGTTTCCTATTTTTTTTTATAAGTACAAGGACCTGTTTATTTCTACATTGGTTTACATCAGTTTACAGTTTGAACATTTAGGTATTTTTCGACATAATCACCTTTTCTTTCGATGCATTTTTGTAGACGCTGTGGCAGTTTTTGTATGCCCATGTCATACCAGCTCGCTGGCATGCTGTTCAGAAAGTTATGAACCTCTTCTTTCACTTCATCGTCGGAACTAAATCGCTGGGACCACAATTAATGCGGGAAATTCAGAACCGGAGAAGAGGAATGTTGAGCAAGGGCGTAAACATTCTCCATGACAACGCTCGCCCACACATCGCTCGGCAAACCGTTGCTCTCCTGCAACAGTTTCAGTGGAACATAATCACCCACCCACCCTATAGTCCTGACTTGGCGCCCAGTGACTATCAACTGTTCCCTAGGTTAAACGAACATTTGGACGGAAAGCGATTCAGCTCCGACGACTACGTGAAAGAAGAGGTTCATAATTTTCTGAATAGCATGGCGGCGAGCTGGTATGACATGGGCATACAAAAACTGCCACAGCGTCTACAAAAATGCATCGAAAGAAATGGTGATGTAGAAATAAACAGGTCTATGTACTTTTAAAAAATAGGAGACCTTACTTTTGGGATTACCCACGTACTAAGAGGATTATAACTGACTTTATGGACAATCCTTTAATGGAATATTATGCCATACATGTCTTTTGCTCCTATGACAGCATTTTGTTATCATAAAATAAGTTAGAAATGGCTTATCGTTATTTCAGTATCACATTACGTTTGAGCAGTTGTTGTAAAGCTCTGATGCATAAGGTCGATGTTTTTAACGCACTTACACCAGGAAGATTATAATTATTTTATAGAAATTCGTTAATTAAGCTATGCAGGGAAGATTTTTGTGTGGCTGTTGGCCATAATGTTTTTTTTCCTTGCTCTCTCCACTCTCTACAGAAACTACCGTAGATCCGAAGTAGCTTTCAGTCTCTTCTGAGGTAGCCAGTTGTGTTGAAGTTTCTGTTAGCCACTGTTTCCAGGTGCGAAGTTCATGTAGTTATTTGATTTTTGAGTGCAAAAGGCGTTAAACCAATCGACAGTTGATGGAAGTGTGTGGAGAGTCGTGTATGGATGTCAAAAACGTCGGCAAATAGTGCAGAGAGTTTGTAGGTGGTCGTACTGAAATTCTTGACGAGGAAAGTAGTGGGAGACCGCCAGTTACCGAAGAGACAATAGCAAAGGTTGAACAACTTGTGCTTTAAGATCGGCAGATGACTCTCGATGAGCTCTGCAATGTTGTTCCTGAGGTTTTACGAAGCACGATTCACCAGAATTTGAAGTGTTGAAATTTGGGAAAGTGTGCGCAAGATGGGTCCAAAGAATGCTGACAGAAGACCACAAACAGCAATGCATTGAAACTTCCCGCCAATTTCTTCAATGCTATGCAGATGAAAAGAACAACCCTTTGGATTCAATAGTCATGGGTGATGCAACCTGGGCTTTTCCACTTCACACTTGAGACCAAACAACAATCATGTGAGTGGCAGCATTACGATTTACCCAAGCCTCGAAAATTGAAAAGAACACAGTCTGCTGGTAAAGTCATGGCAACTGTGTTTTTGGGATAGAAAGGGGATGTTGTTGGTCGACTTCATGGTTGTTGGGACAACAATAAATGCCTACAGGTATTGTCAGGCGTAAAGAAAACCTCAGACAGGGATTCAGAGCTGATGATGAGGACTGTTGAGCAAGGGCATACGCTTTCTCCATGACAATGTTCGCTCTCACATCGCCCATCAAACTGTGGATCTTCTGCAACAGTTTGGATGGGACATCATCACCCATTTGTTTCTGGGCTTGTTTTCCAAGTTGAAAGAAGTTTTGCCTGAAAGTTGCTTCAGTGATGATGATGAGGTGAAAGATGAGGTCTGGGGCTTCTTCAATAGCATGGCGGCGGGCTGGTATGACATGGGCATACAAAAACTACTATGTTTACAAAAATGCATCAATCTAAATGGTAATTAAGTGGAAAAACAGAAAAAAATTTCAAACTTCAACACTATGTACAATTTATTGTAAATAAATGTTTATTTTCGTTTTAAAACATTGGAGACCTTACTTTTGGGATTAACCTCGTATGACTGTACGTATTTGTACGAATTTATTAATATTAGGTATTTTGTGGTTGGTGTCTTGCAAGTGTGCAGTAAAGGTGGATGGGGTATTGTTGCTTATTGTTGTGTGTCCTTTAAATTTGTGCTAACTTTCCATCCACACATATTACATAAATCACAGAAGGTAAAATCACGGATGCTCTGTAAGAAATTGAAATTTACATGCATAGAAAAGGCCAATAAGACATAGTTCTAAATGGACAAAAGTAGCTGTAAAATGGAAAATTCCTGGACAATTTTCTACCAGTTCTACAGTGGAGCATTATAGAACCACAGAAGAAGTAATAATTGGTATGCTGATTAATAAATATGACTGTAATGCGAATGATCATGCAACCAGAAAGCAGGCCACAAAACGTATTATTCGATTTTTATTGTTTTCAGTACTGTTTCATTAAAGTTCTGTGACCATATATATAACAATAGGACAAATATTTACAAGTTATTTTAAAGATATTACAAGCAGTCATATTTACGCCAGTGATGAACAATAATTAAATTTAATTGTGAACTCAGACTTATACAACTTAATTAGCGAATTACTGTAAAATAATTATAACCTCCTAGTGTAAGTACGCTAAAAACATCGACCTTGTACAGTGTGTTTCAGAAGTGGTGGTCAATATTCAGGGATATGACAGGAATGATCATTAGAAACAAATAAGTCATGTAAAGGTGAGTTCTAAATCGCATAACTTAAGAGCTATGATCAATTCTTGATCTTAGATATTGTGAAACAAATCTCTTCTACTGCAAACTCTTTGCTTTCCATATTTTAGGATGTGGTAGTATGAACTAAAACAAGAAAAAAAGTCCTGTAAACATGTACTCTAAAATGCATATCTTAAGAGCTATGAACACTTGTTCATCTTCGCTACTTTCAACCAAAACTCTTGTAATGAACAAGTGCTCATAACATTTAAGGTGTTTATTTTAGAGCACATGTTTACTGATATTTTTTCTTGTTTTGGATCATACTACCACTTCCCAAAACATGGAAAGCAGAAATTGCAGTAGAAGAGATTTGTTTCACAGTCTTGCAGATCAAGAATTTCTCATAGATCTTAAGGTATGCGTTTTAGAGACTATGTTAACTTGAAGTTCTTGTTTCGAATGATCATTCATATCGATCCCTGAATATTGACCATCGCTTCTGAAACATCCTGTATACAAGAGCTTTGCAACAACTGCTCAAAAATAATGTGCTTCTAAAATAACGAAAAATTATTTCTATCTTATTTTATGACAGTTATATGAACCACACGAAGAAGACATACATGGCATAATATACCATTAAAGAATCGTTCTTAAAGTAAGCTATAATCCTCCTATTATATCTTGGGGTATGAATTGTTCCTATGTTAAATTCATAAGTGATACTAATACATCCAGTATCTAATGGTTCCGTTTTAGATACTTGAAAATGGCCTAAGACCGAAATTGTACACTCTTACATCAAATGAAGAGAATGTCAGCTGAAGGTACCATGAAATTATTCAAAAATTCATTGCAGCTGCAGACACTATAAAAATGAAGATTACTAACACGTAATGGGAGTCAGAACCGCCTCTTATTCATAGAGACATAACAGATTTTATAGAAACTAGCTTCCACCAACCAATCCTGCGAAACATGTTATGATATCACATTTCATCTTAATCTTGACACATTTTTAGAAAAGCCTTTTGGTGAATTTCATGTATTTCAACTGAGACAGGAGGTAAAAATACTTCACCTCTGACAACTAGTTTTACTTAAATGATGACGTTTCAATAACTAGTAATTAACTGAAACATCGATAAAGGCATATCAATAAATTTCATAATATTCTGCCTAGACGAAACCAGTTACAGTTTTGTAATCGTCTGATTGAACATAACTGTTAAATGTACATATACATAATATTCTGTTTAATTTTTATTTTAGTATTTTTAGCAATGTTTGTTTTTGTATATTCTTAGCTCTGCCCACACATTTCAATCCAGTCTAATCAAAATATTATAAACACAATTTGCATGCAAATGGAGCTGGAAATTTACGAGGGACTCCCAATGTCATTTGGGTGCACTTACCTATATAAGTAGCCATCAAAGTAACTTGAATTTATACAGCACTTAATTTTAATCATTAGAAACGTCATAACTATGATGTAGGGCTTGGTTGATGCGCTGGTGATAATGTCACTAGCCACTAGAATAAAAGTAGCAGCCCACTGAGGCAACAAGCACTTGTGCTCCTATTTTGCAGTGCAACTTGTGTGGGCAGTTCTTGTGAGAGTCTTGGCAGACACTTTAGCAGACGACAGATGCACATGTTTCCAAGACAGTGCTGCATTGTTTTTGTCAAGGATGAAGGTGGCAACACCATGGAGGTAAGAATTCTTACCTCCATGGGCAACACAGAATCACTGAGGCAGCAAGGTATTTCTGTGCATCGATCATATGTTATTGTTTTTTAATGGAAGAATAAAAAATAGGCGATTCAGAGTTTTTGTTGTCATTTATAAAGTTAAAAGATTAACTCAAACATCTGTATAAAGCCATGTACCTATGACCCAGACACCAAATTATTACAAGATAAATATATCCACAGGAATTGCGGGTTTGGGATTCTACATTAGTACTGGCTGCTCGTATTAATGCCATTAAAAATAATAAATAAGTAGTTCTTAACTTATGAATGATAATTTCGAAGATGTAAATATGCAGGACAGTTCAATAGTTAATGTAGAATCGACCATGAATTCTGAAATGTATATAAATAATGAAAATATCCTGTGTTTCAAAACGAATATCTGGGGTTTAAGGCTTTGTAGCATTTATTACATTCAATTTACAATTATAAATATTACAGCAACTTAAAGAGCAAGTGAAACAGTTTTGTTTGTAGACTTGTGCAAATGCACTGTTGTCTGCGTTTTCCATTAGAAAGTGTTAGTAGCAAAGATGATTTTCTGGATCGTGTCGTCTTCAGCGATGAATCGACATTTCAGCTACGTAGAAATAGGAAAAACGTAATGTACACATTTGGGTTCCGCAAAACCCCACGAGATGGCACAGTTGCAATGATACTCCGTTAAATTGAATGTTTTTAGTGGTATATCCCGGTGGAAAGTTAATGGGCATTATTTTTTCGGCGAAGAAACTGTAACTGGGATTTCTTATCTTGAGGCATTAGAACTATGGCTCTTTTCTCAAGAAGAAGAAACTGAACTACGAACTTTTTTGCCTGAAAGAAGGTGTTCCTCCTCACTGGAGGAGGAGATTAGTGTTTAACGTCCCGTCGACAACGAGGTCATTAAGAGACGAAGCACAAGCTCGGATTAGGGAAGGAAATCAGCCTTGCCCTTTCAAAGGAACTATCCTGGCATTTGCCTGAAACGATTTAGGGAAAACACGGAAAACCTTAATCAGGATGGCAGGATGCGGGTTCGAGCAGTCGTTCTCCCGAATGCGAGTCCAGTGTGCTAATCACTGCGCCACACCGCTCGGTCCCGCCTCACTGGCATAACTCATTATGCGACTGGTTAAAGAACGTTGCTCCCGACCGCTTGATTGGCCTCAAGGGGCCGAATAACAGAGCTTGCTTCGCGTGGCCTCCACGTTCCCCTAATCTGATGCCATGTGATTTTTACCTTTGGAGGTTCATACCACGTGTATGTGCCTCTGCTACGAGCTGGACTACCCAACTTAAGAAATAGAAATGAGGCATTGTTGCACCAACTACTCGAGACACGCTGATTACGGTTTGAGAAGAACATGCCTATCGACTTAATGTGTGCCATGTGACGAATGGTGGTCACGTTGAACACTTCTAAGAAAAACTGTTTGAGCTACTCTTTCATTTGATGTACTATTTATAATTGTAAGTTAAATACAATAAATGCTACAAAGACCTAAAACTCCGATGTTCATTTTGAAACACCCAGTATAACGTGTAAGTGTCAAGAGATTGGAGAACAATGAAAACAAGAACAACTATCAGTAATGGAATGTCAGCAGTAGTTAACTGTTTGAGTATATGAACCAAATGATCCATAATGTGACAAACTATTAAATAGAGAACCAATGAATTAAGTAATACCGTGAAACGAAAACTACATAAAAAAATCAAAACCCCCAAAGCTCAGAAAATCAATTCAAGGAGAGTGTGTTTGAATGTCAGAAGATGGTCGAGCATACACAGAAAGAACTTACAGAAACATTCACAAAGAAACATACAGATTTAAGTAATGAAATCCTTGCTGAGCAGAAAGAAATTAAATCTAATCTCGAACAAATTACAAATCAGCAAGCGAAAGGTCGAAAGAATTTATTTTTCATTCGATCAAGTAGCAGTAAAAAATGAATGAACAAAGCATGGAGAATGCGGTCACAAAAGACAGCTGTTCAAGAAATAAGCAGCGGCTTATGAAACGAAGTATAGCACCTTAACTTTTTTTTCGAGAGCCACCGCACATGAGCCCTGAGCTGTCAGTTACAGACGGTGGGTTGGCTACCTACTGCCGGACTCTTTTGTCTTAGGCAACACAGCGACCCCCGCGGTTGACAGCTCCGCGCAGCCTTCTGGGAGGCGGCAGTGGTGCCTGGTGGCGAAATTGTCGACCACAGAAAGCGAGTTCCCCCTGAAAAGGTATTTGTCTAAACAAATGGTCAAGTGTTCCTACTAAACGGTGCACAGTTTGGACTTTAACTTAGGGGAATAAGTCGAGAGGCGAGCGTATCCGGAAGGTGCTTGTTTAAATAAAGATGCGCCCAAACTTAGATTTAGGAGGAGCAGTTACCATACATCTCTGAGTGAATAGGGGAAAACATGTCAAGTAGGTTAGCAGACAGGCCTGGACCTGTGTAAATATCCTTTGTCTCTGATGTCATAGGATCAGAATACCAGAACTGAGATTCTGACATAGGGCCTCTTCCAGTATACCCTGGTCGCTATGTTCGATTGCTATCTTGTATTCCAGGCTGCTCATCTCGGATTCTGACATCATAGTAGAGCACACCAGCATCTCAAGTCTGGGCCAACATGCCACAATTCCACACTGTAATAAATAGTCTGACAGGTCTGAGTTGGACCGTAACATCATAAAACTGTGCCAATATGACCAGGTCGCCATGCTTGATCGCCATCTTGTGTTCCAGGTCAGCCATCTTGGATACTGAATTCATAGTTCAGCTGGTGCTTGTATTCCAAGTCTTGGATTGTGACGTCATAAAGCTTGTCCCAGTTTCCCAGGTTAGCCAGTATGACAATGCACCATTTTGGAGTTCCCATCAGTCTATACTTAGGACAACAGCCCTACTTCCTTAGGAAAGACACTAGCATAGCTGGGCTATTTTTTGAATTTCCTGCCATATTTTGGGCTGAACGCCAAAATTTGAATTTACTGCCAGGTGGAGGCAGGGAAACCCCATGACTTATTGATGACGTCATCAGTGACCTACTTTGCCTGTGAACTCTCCTAGAATAACTACACAGGTTTACTCGCCAAGGTTTCAGTTGATCACCACAAGGGAGGATTGCTGTACCATGCACCTTCGCATCTATGTCTGCCATCTGAGAACAAGCACCATAATCGACTCTGCTGTAACATTCTCTGTCATCTGCACCATTGGCTAGACTAAGCCAGACAAAGGAGTTACCGTCTGTAGCAAAGGCTGTAGTTAAAACCACAACACAAATGGCTGGGTTTTAGTGGTGTCATAACCAGGACTGCTGATGAATGGCATCGCATTGGGTTCATTGATGAATCACAATTCTGTATGTCCACGATGACCATCCTCAATAAGTATGGTGACTACCTGTGGAGAGGTCCCCATTCTTCCAATGTTCTGGAGAGTCAAAGCAGTGGTACTCCTGGCATTATGGTGTGAGTAACCATCAGGTGTGACTTCATGTCATGGCTAATAAAGATTGAAGGAACTACGATGGTACAATGGTACATCACAGGCACCCTGTATCCTCGTGTGTTACCTTTCATGTGACATTATCATGGTGCCATTTTTCAATAGGACAATGCTTGTCCTCACAGTACGTGTCCCTATGAACTGTCTGAGTGATGTTGAGGTAAACCTGTGGTCAGCAAGATCCCCATGTGTGTCTCCAATAGAACATGTGTGAGAACACCTCAAATGTCAACTCCACCTCAGTGCCAGTATCTAGGATATCTACTACCAGTTACAACAGCTGTGAGCCAGCTTGCGTCAGGAGGGGGACACAATGCACCATTTTGGAGTTCCCATCAGTCTATAGTTAGGACAACAGCCCTACTTCCTTAGGAAAGACACTAGCATAACCTGGCTATTTTTTGAATTTCCTGCCATATTTTGAATTGAACGGCAAAATTTGAATTTACTGCCATTTTATACATAGGGCAATTGACCTTTGTCAGTGGGGTCAGTGCATGCATCCAGGCAAGAGGGGGTGCAGTAATGTTGATAAGTGTGTTCATACTGCCAAGTTATTTGTTAATTTGACTAAATTTTGGAATCACTGCGCTAACATCACACCCCTATCAACCCATGATGTTTCATTTCTTTTCCTCCTCTACATCTATATCTACATGGTTACTCTGCAATTCACACATAAGTGCCTGGCAGACGGTTCATCGAACCATTTTCATACTACTTCTCTACCACTCCACTCTCGAATGGCGCGTGGGAAAAAGGAACACCTAAATCTTTCCGTTCGAGCTGTGATTTCTCTTATTTTATTATGATGATCATTTCTCCCAACGTAGGTGGATGTCAACAAAATATTTATGCTTTTGGAAGAGAAAGTTGGTGATTATTTCGTAAATAGATCTCGCCGTAAAGAAAACCGCCTTTGTTTCAGTGACTACCACCCCAACTCGCGTATCATATCAGTGTCACTCTCACCCCTATTGCGCTATCCTACCTGGTAAGGATCCCATACCGCGTAGCAATATTCCAGCAGAGGACAGACAAGTGTAATATAGGATGTCTCTTTAGTGGGTTTGTCGCATCTTCTAAGTGTTCTGACAACAAAGCGCAGTCTTTGCTTCCCCTTCCCCACAATATTATCTATGTGGTCTTTCCAATTTAAGTTGCTCGTAATCGTAATTCCTAGGTACTTAGTCGAATTGACAGCCCTTACATTTGTGCGATTTATCGTATACCCAAAATTTATCGAATTTCTTTTAGTACCCCTGTGGATGACCTCGAACTTTTCTTTGTTTAGTGCTAATTGCCACTTTTCGCACCATACAGAAATTCTCTCTAGATCATTTTGTAATTGGAATTGATCGTCTGATGATTTTACTACTCGGTAAATTACAGCGTCATCTGCAAACAATCTAAGTGGGCTGCTCAGATTATCACCTATATCATGAAAATACATCAGGAACAGCAGAGGGCCTATGACACTACCTTGCGGAACACCAGATATCACTTCTGTTCTACTCGATGATTTACCGTCTATCGCTACGAACTGTGACCTCTCTGAGAGGAAATAACGAATCCAGTCACACAACTGAGGCGATACTTCATATGCACGCAATTTGATTAATTGTCGCTTGTGAGGGACGGTATCAAAAGCCTTCTGGAAATCTAGGAATATAGAATCAATCTGAAATCCCTTGTCGACAGCACTCATTACTTCATGGGAATAAAGAGCTAGCTGCTTTGCACAAGAACGATATTCTCTGAATCCGTGTTGGTTATATATCAATAAGTCATTTTCTTCAAGGTGATTCATAATGTTAGAGTACAGTATATGCTCCAAACTCCTACTGCAAATTGAGGTCAGTGATATGGGTTTGTAATTTAATGGGTTACTCCTATTGCCCTTCTTGAATATTGGCGTGACCTGTGCTACTTTCCAGGCTTTAGGAATGCTTCACATTTTTGTCAGGCAGTGTATTTCCTTTCTTGTGCATTTGTGTGGCGTGTACAGCTTTTCAGTCAGTAGGTATGGTTCTGCCATCGTGCGAGCGCTTGTTTGTATTCAATAAATATGAAGCTATTACATTAGCATAGTCATAAAGGAGCCTAACTGGTACACAATATGGAACAGACGACTTTCCTTTCTAAGTGACTTAAATTTCTTCGCTACACTGAGGGATGTTACGTAAGTAATGTAACACTTTTTTTTCTTTCTTGAAAGCAAGTTGGTTTTATTCAGGATTCTTATAGATCATATTATTCCCCAGACTTTTGGCCACAAATCCTATTTTTCAACATCATGTCCGTTCAATGATATAGCCTTATGCCACCTTACTGGGGAGGCCTGTATGCCCGCACGGTACCACCCTTCTGGTCGACGTCGGAGCCAAAGTTCTGCTGCATTAATAACTTTCCCATCATCCATATGCATCTTCCTATGGAGTGCATCCTTCACTGGGCCAAACAGATGAGAGTCGGAAGTTGCGAGACCTGGCCTGTAGTGCTTATGAGGAAGAACAGTCCAACGAAGTTTTGTGAGTTCCTCTCAGGTGCGCAGACTTGCGCGAGGCCTTGCATTGTCATGAAGCAGCAGAAGTTCGTCTGAATTTTGTGGCGACGAACACCGTGCAGGAGACATGGCTATGTACGGTCGGCTGGCATGCGGGAGGTCGGACAGGTCTGCGCTACCGAGTTTCGATGATGACCGGCGTCTCGCGCAACGACTCGCCGTGCTTTTGTTCTCTGCCAGGTCTCCGTAGACATTCAGCAACCGCCTATGATTATCTGCGCTGTACTACTTTTCCGCCAAAAGAAACTCAATGCAGCACTCTGCTTGGAACGCACGTCCGTTATAGACGTCATTTTGGTAGGTGTAGCGTCGCCATGTATCTGAACTTCACGAAACTACAGAGGCTGGAGAGAGAATATTCCAGCGATGTGCTACAGCAAATTCTGCATTTGTTCAAGAAAAACTGGCGGAGAAGAAAATGTGTTGCTGTAATTATTGAAGGACTCTCGTACTAAATTATACTAGAATATTTATTGCGTCTTCTATGCTGAAGGACTTTCGGAAAGCCGTGTTTAGTAACGCCGCTTTGGTGACGCTGTCGTTGGTAACATACCACTGTTATGGCACGGTAAAGGCTTTGATTGTCTTGCTGTTGGTATATTTTTACATACTCTCTGAATCACTCTACATTTTATACCAGATTTCGAGACAATTTCATCGCTGGTCAAAAAATAGTCCTGATGTTTATTAATTTGGAAATTACCTGTATTGTTTTCGTACACTCAAAGATGATTGTTGAGTGAAGTTTTGCTTCATGATATTTTGAGTAAACTAGTTATCCAGGCACTTTTTTGTTTTATGAAGGTAATCACCTGCTTTAAGCTAATCTAAATCTAAATAATTTGTATTTCAATGCAAATTTTAATCGTGTGTTTTAACGTTCCTTGGATTGCGTGTTGCATGAGCAATTGCTGTCACCACGCCGAAATTTTGTGACATCAGCCCTGGTAGCCACCAAGATCACGCACCAATCCTCACCAATAGCTTCAAAAAATACACTCATCAAAAAAAGTTTTACATAACCCCAGTTCCCAGAACTCCTAAGGATAGACGTTGACTGTGGATATTGTGCCACAGACACAATCCCTTTGACTGATCAGAGATGTCACTAAACCCGTCCAAAGATGTAAATAGTCATGCATAAGCAGCGCCTATTAGACGGAAGGGGACCGACAGCCGATCAGTTCCAGTCATTCCACCAGGAATGAGGTACACGGTTCGTGTAGTCTGTAGTTCAACCATGCCTAGACGGTCAATACTGCGGTTCGATAGCGTCCGCATTGTTGCTTTGTGCCAGGAAGGGCTCTCAACAAGGGAAGTGTGCAGGCGTCTCGGAGTGAACCAAAGCGTTTTCGTTCGGACATGGAGGGGATACAGAGCAACAGGAACTGTCGATGACATGCCTCGCTCAGGCCGCCCAGGGACTGCTACTGCAGTGGATGACCGCTACCTATGGATTATTGCTCGGCGGAACCCAGACAGCAACGCCACCATGTTGAATAATGTTTTTCGTACAGGCACAGGACTTCGTGTTATGACTCAAACTTTACGCAATAGGCTGCATGATGCGCAACTTCACTCCAACGTCCATGGCGAGGGCCATCTTTGCCACGAGACCATGGAGCACGTTACAGATGGGCCCAACAACATGCCGAATGGACCGCTCAGGATTGGCATCACGTTCTCTACGCTGGTGAGTGTCGCATATGCCTTCAACCAGACGATAGTTGGAGACATGTTTGTACTCAACCCAGTCAGGCTGAACGCCTTAGACACACTGTCCAGCGAGTGCAGCAAGGTGGAGGTTGCCTGTTGTTTTGGGGTGGCATTATGTCGGGCCAACGTACGCCGCTGGTGGTCATGGAAGGCGCTGTAACAGCTGTGCGATACGTGAATGCCATCCTCCGACCAATAGTGCAACCATATCCGCAGCATATTGGCGAGGCATTCGTCTTCATGGACGACAATTCGCGCACCCATCGTGAACATCTTGTGAATGACTTCCTTCAGGATAACGACATCACTCGACTAGAGTGGGCAGCATTTTCTCCAGACGCGAACCCTATAGAACATGCCTGGGATAGATTGAAAAGGCTGTTTATGGACGATGTGACCCACCAACCACTCTGGGGGATCTACGCCGAATCGCCGTTGAGGAGTGGGAGAATCTGGACCAACAATGCCTTGATGAACTTGTGGATAGTATGCCACGACGAATACAGGCATACATCAATGAAAGAGGACGTGCTACTGGGTATTAGAGGTACTGGTGTGTACAGCAATCTGGACCACCACCTTTGAAGGTCTCGCTGTATGGTGTTACAACATGCAATGTGTGGTTTTCATGAGCAATAAAAAGGGCGGAAATGATGTTTATGTTGATCTCTATTCCAATTTTCTGTACAGGTTCCGGAACTCTCGGAACCGAGATGATGCAAACCATTTTGTGACGTGTGTAGTTTGGTTTCGATAAAATGTAGCTGAATGCGTATTATATCACTTTTGGGCTGCTTAAGGTCTTTATGGCTCAATCCATGTAAGTGATAGACTGTCTGCATTTCTCTCGAAAGTAACATGGTATTCACTAGTGTTACCGATGACAATTCTCGTACAAAGTACACAACGATAAACATCTCTAGGCTTGTCACCGCTAGAACAAGAAGTGGTGCTGTAGGTTATAGGTGCTCGCTGCGATGCGTAGGGACTGTCTGGACGATGGTCGTCTGCTGACTGCCAGCACAAACTGTTCTGAGACGGGTTGCCAGCAAAGAGCACAGATACGAAAATATTTCTGGAGTGTCTGAAAGTGATTAAGTGTGAGCGTGCTCCCACTGAGCACATAAATTTGGCCTACAGAAGAAATACGATACAAAAGAATTATCCAGTAAGTGTGCTCGAATGCTGCACGTCGTATTTATACTGAAAGCAATTTATTAGTAGACTACGATCACATACAGCACGGGAGGGATAGAGCCCTTTCTCCCCTATCTCCATCAGCCAAAAAAATTGTAACTTTGTGCACATTGTTGCGCTAACAATTAAAGAGCCATCAGATTTCATGTCGCATTACGT
Source organism: Schistocerca serialis cubense (assembly GCF_023864345.2). Taxonomy (NCBI): domain Eukaryota; kingdom Metazoa; phylum Arthropoda; class Insecta; order Orthoptera; family Acrididae; genus Schistocerca; species Schistocerca serialis. The sequence goes on from NC_064640.1 coordinate 795,157,365, forward strand.
AGCTAGGTCACCTTTACTTGCTGTGACGTTCCAATGAGGCCAGGTATTATGATAAAGATTGTATGGAATCTATGGTGTAAAATTCATTTCAGCCTTATATTTTTTTCCAAAGTGGTTAATTTTTCAGAAACATAACAGTCCAGTGGGAATCATGGTAGGTAGTAAACTTTTCAGTACCCACCTTAAATTAAAAACAACATTGGGGACTACAGATCAGATCAGCTAAGTTGGTTACTTGCTCTAAGACAAGGGTGTTCATGCCATAAATATTTTGATTTTAACCAACTTTGACTCCATAAGGAACCGTTGTGCAAAGCGACTGTAGATTAATTAAGGATAAACAGGAATACAACAATCAGTCGCCACCCCGCTGGTTTTTTATTATTCTTGCATATTCAAATGTCAGCTATAAATAGCCATCTCCAGCGCTAAAATAAAAGGAAATTACAGAATCAGAACAGATTTGAATAAAACAGTAATTAAAACACTACATTATCCGATAACAATTGGTTGGTTTGTTGATTTGCAGAGGGGACCAAACAGCGAGGTCATCGGTCCCATCGGATTAGGGAAGGATGCGGAAGGAAGTCGGCCGCGCAGTTTCAAAGGAACCATCCCAACATTTGCCTGAAGCGATATATGGAGGAAAACCTACATCAGGATGGGCGGGGGCGGGTTTGAACCGTCGTCCACCCGTATGCGAGTCCAGTTTGTTAACCATTGCGCCACCTCGCTCGGTTCCATTTTAGTCAACAAACCATGTGAGTGAGTTACCATCCAACAAACTCGTAGACGTACATCTCACCATGGTGTATAGGCAGAAGGAAACTGATGTTTTTGTATACGACAAGTACAGCAGCCTCAGTTTGCGTCAAGTAGTAGAAATTATCTCCTCTATATTACAAAAATAACTACCCCAGTTTGTTTCCAATATATTTGTTTAAAACCCTTTTTAACAAATAAAAGTAGCAGGTATATTCGCGTATCTCTTTAAAATAATCAAGAAATGCCGATTTGCAATATAAAAAAATATCTTCCACACAGGCTTGAGGACCTAACGACACCGACCGACCGTCGTGTCATCCTCAACCCACAGGCATCAAATGTTCAAATGTGTGTGAATTCCTAAGGGACCAAACTGCTGAGGTCATCGGTCCCTAGACTTACATACTACTTAAACTAACTTATGCTAAGAACAACACACACACACACCCATGCCCGAGGGAGGACTCGAACCTCCGGCGGGAGGGACCGCAGAATCAGTGATATGAAGCCTCTAAAGGCCTGGCCAGACAGAATGCGGCCTGGCCGTCCGGCCTGTGGCCTTGAACCGCAGCCGGCAGGCCGCACTGTTGAATCTCTCGTTATTGTATGGCGGCCGTCACGCCAGAGTGCGGCTCTGACGCACCGGCATGCGGCCTGCCGCACCGGCCGCCGCCGGGTTGTCACAGATTACAGATTCGCCGCAAGCCGGAGCGGCTGCTTGGCCCTGTTGGCGCACTCAACTGCTCTGTGGTCACACTGGAAGCAGCTGCGTGAGGCGGTTTCTGTCTTGCAGCTCATAGTGCATGCATCATGGACACAGAAGGACTTACGTAGGAGGTTAGAGAATACAACTTATTGTATAACACCCGGGATCCTGATTTGGAGATAGAATACTTTTGTCCTCGATATACTCTTGATAGAAAGCTAAATTCTCAGAAACAGTATTGTCACTGTGACATCCATAACTTCTAATATCAACTACTGTAAACTCGTAGTATGGATCAACGATCGCCAGGAGAAGCAGCGAAAAGCATTGTTTGTAACAGAAGAACTGGGATCCTCTATCCTTCGGGCATTTTAACCTGATATGATTTCCGTCTATGCTTCCAAGGCAGTTCAGAAACTCCCAAAGTTCTAGAAATCCTTCTTCAGATTTCTTCCTCATCTCTGTTGTAGGAGTAGGTAAATACTTGGGCTGTAGAACAGTCCGTATTGCCTGGCACACTTGTTTCACAATTTCTGAAACTGTTGAACGTCCTAACCGAAAAGAAAAAGGTATGTTCTGGTGACTGTCGCTTGTAGTCAAGTATCTGGAAAAGATTAAAATAAATTGCCGATAGAACGAATAGATAAGTTAACGACCAAAGATAAGTTTGTTTAAATTCAATGACAATGTTATGAATACAATGAAAGACAACAATCAATTAAGTAGAAAGTTCTCTCTAGCGGAACATACGGAACTACATGTTACTATCGTTTGCTGTACTCGTAAACACTGTTTGAAGCACAAAGAGGCTACAAACGGTAAAACTTGCCTCAAACAAATGGCTAGTCTGTGCCTTGTATCAATTGGCTTTCTCCAGTTGTGCACTTCTCGGTGCTACCGTTTTATCAGGCGATGCAGTTCCTCGTTCCTCGAAACATTCTCGCGACATACGAAAATATTTGAAGAACCTATCCTCGTCAGACTCTAGATCAATACAAAGACGATGGTATTCTCCTAAGCTTTCTCTCTTGCTATTAACGTTGTGCACCCAACATCTCCTCTTCTTGGTGCCATTTCGTATCCGTATCGCTAGTGCGAGCTACTCATTTCTGCACTTAAAAGAAAAAAAGGACTCGCACAAAGGTAACGTGTCCCTCGTGAAGCTTCCAAATCGTCTAACGCCAAGCAAATCGCGCTACGCATGCAAGCTTAATAATGGGGTTTGGCCCCTTCCACAGCGTAACAGCTGACGCATCAAGAGTCGCTGCGGCCGGCCGGCCATTGCCTGTGTGGCGTCCCTGGCCGCTGACAGCTCCGGCCCACCGCTGCGCCGTCCGTCGCAGCGGCAGGCCGGATTCTGTCTGGCCAGGCCTTAAACCGCACGGCCACTCTGCGCGGCCCTTAGGCATCACCGGATGCGGATACGAAGGAGCATGTGATCAGCACACTGCTCTCCCGGTCGTTGTCAGTTTTCGTGAACGATATCGCTACTTCTCAATCACGTAGTTTCTCAATTGGCCTCACAAGGGCTGAGTGCACCCCACTAGCCAACAGTACTCGGAAGATCCGGACAGTGACACATCCAAGTGCTAGCCAAGCCCGACAGCGCTTAACTTCGGTGAACTAACGGGAACTGGTGTTACCACTGCGGCAAGGCCGTTGGCTGATTTACAATATGTTTGATTATATATTAGTGGTGAAGCGATTCACCAAATCTTACGTAAAAGATCATTAATAGGTTCATACAACCGTGCTGTGCATAAATGTTGTATCACATTAGAAATTAAAAAAAAAAGATTTTTTAAAGATCGTATTGATAAACTATATTTCCCTATCAATTTGAAATTCGTCAAAAGCTAAAATCTAGCGTAGTCGCTCATATTACAGTGGTTCAGTGATCTGCTAAATGACTAATATAAGAGCCGGACAGAGTGGCCGAGCGGTTCTAGGCGCTGCAGTCTGGAACCGCGCGATCGCTACGGTCGCAGGTTGGAATCCTGCATCGGGCATGGATGTGTGTGATGTCCTTAGGTTAGTTAGGTTTAAGTATTTCTAAGTTCTAGGGGACTGATGACCTCCGATGTTAAGTTTCATAGTGCTCAGAACCATTTGAACCACTTTTGACTAATACAAGATAAACATAAACAGGTTAATAGAAATCGTTTTTATGAAGATCTGTTAACCTCATAGATAAATACCTTTGATCACTATGACAAGGCTAATTTAACCAGGTACATTTAATAAAAAGTCCTCTACTGGCGTAAATTTCTTACGTAACGTCTGGTGTAGCTCCAGTTGCTGTACACTGCTTGCAAAGAACGATATACATTTGTATAACGTTATTCTGTAGCTTCCTTGTGTTTTAAGAAGGAAGATGGCTATTTATAGCTGAAATCTGAATATGCAAGGAAGACAAGAAAAAAAAAAGAAAAAAAGAAACCAGTGGGATTGTTGTGATCCTAATCTTTCCTTAAATATTCTGATCTACTACGAACGGCTTTATTGTTATTTCAGCATGATGAATAGTTACTCTGCAAGTAGGTCAGTTATGTTGCCGAATGCAAGAGGAATCTTATGGGTTATCGTCACTCCAGTCATACGGAGACAGAGACAGATTCAGTGACGGATGGATTGACAGTTTGTATTTTGTCACTGAAGTCTTTATACGCCAATCGTCAAACGCGACATTTCCTTACAATCTCGACTTGGCCATGTGTGAAATCTATAATAATTTTCCGTCAGATTCCGATGAATGTAAGTTCTGATCACACGTAAAGTCAACAAATGCTTTCAAAACATCCATTCAGTTTCTTGTGGCTCCCTCTGATGTTGAAAATAAAGACACAGACATAATTTAGCATTTGAAACTGTATTCACGTACTAGTGAGTCCGCACCTCGTTGTATAGTGGCTAGCGTTGCTATCTCTGGATCACGGGGGCCGGGTTGGGGATTTTCTCTGCCCGGGGACTGGGTGTTTGTGTAGTCCTCATAATTTAATCATCATCCTCATCATTCGTAACAGTGGATAGATTGGACTGTGCAAAAATTGGGACTTTGTATGGGCGCTGATGGACACGCAGTTGAGCGCCCCCACATACCAATCATCATCATCATCATCATCATCATCATCATCACGTACTAGGGGAAAAAGGCATCAGGCCGTGACGGAATTCCAGTTAGACGTTACATCGAATATACCGCAGAACTATGTTCTTTCCTAGTTCATATTTATAGAGAATCTCTTGTACAGCGAATAGCTTTGTGCAACTGGAAAAGAGCGCTCATCATTCCCGTTTACAGGAAGTTGTAAACGACTGACTGCACAGAATTACAGACCAATCCACTGATCAGCCAAAACATTATGACCACTGCACACCGCGATGTTGGGTGCTCAGTTGCGGGCACATGAATCCGTGACAAAAGTATGTAAGCGGAGCAGACAGGGTTGGAGATCACACTAGCGAAGATATGGGCTGCAAAGAGGGAAATCCATTGAGATAAGTGACTTTGACAAAGAGCAGATTATTACTACCCAGAGCCCTTGAACGAGTATCTCGAAAAATGCGAAGCTTGTCGAATGTTCACGTGCTACTATCGTGAGCATCTATGGAAAGAGGTAGAAAGACAGTTAAACTACCACTAGGCGCTAAATGATTGGACGTCCACGACTCTTCACAGAACGATTCGGATGCTTGTCTGCTGTGTAAGGTAGGATAGATGGTGATCTGTGGCATCTCTGCCGAAAGAGCACAATGCTGGTGCAGACACAAGTGATCTGTAGCACACTATTCATGATACACTGTCGAACATGGAGCTCCGCAGCAGACCACCATTATGTGTTCAGATGTTGACACAACTATATCGTCAATTACGATTGCAGTGGGCACTGGACCATCGGGATTCGACGATGGAAACGTGTCAGCTCTTGGGGTGATTCAAATTTTTGCTACTCTACGTCGCTGATCGTCTCCGCAAACGCTGTCATCGAGGTGAATGGCGGCTCGAAACGTGCTGCACGCAACGGACGCAGACTGGTGGGAGCAGTATTACGTTATGAGGGACATTCTCTTTCGCTTGCATGGGACCTGTGATGGTAATTGAAGACACTCTGACAGTTGCGAACCACCTGCATCCCTTCGTGCTTGACGTCATCACCCATGGCGATGTGTCATCTTTCAGCAGAACAACTGTTCTTTTCTCGGAGCTAGAACCGCACAGTCATTTGAGGAGCATTATGAGTGAACTCACGTTGATTTCTCGAGGACCCAATTCGCCTGATGTAAATCCTATGGAACCTATCTAGGTCGCCGTCGGGCGCCATCATGCAAATCAGTGACCCGTTATTTACGCGAATTTTATGACCTGTGCGTAGACATCAGATGGCACATACCTCCACAAACCTACTAACTAGCTGTCGTATCACTGATAACCAGAATCAGTGATGTTTTTCCGTTCCAAAAACGCACAAACAAGTTATTAAGCAGGTGGTCAAAATGTTTTGGCTTATTAGTGTATCACTGACGTCTTTCTGTGGCAGGATTCTGGAGCATAGTCTGAAGCTCAAACATTATTCACGACGTTCCTGGGGGAAAACAAGTCTCTCTCAAAGAATCAATGTGGATTCAGAAAAAAACCACTAGTGTGACTCACATCTTTCTTTATTCATATAGTACATCTTGCAAACAATAGGTAGGTTCCGACTTCCTAGATTTGTGAAAGGCTTTCGATACTACCACATTGCCGACTACTGACCAACACACGATCGCAAACATATGAGAGGTTCGACGAATATTTCATTAATAGAAACCAGTACGTTAACTTGAACGACGAATGTTCCACAGAAACGAGAGTAACATCGGGTTGCTCCAAGGAAGCATAATATGACCTCTAATGTTTTCAATATGCATAAACAATATATCAGAGAGGACCAACAGGGCTATAATATTGTTCGCTGCTGATGATTTTGTGTATCAGTAAATATCGACGTTGGACTACTGTAAGAAATTCCAGGAAGACTTGGACAACATTTCTAGTTGGTGTAATGAATGGTAGCTCCTTTTTTTTTTTTCTTTATCGTAATTTCATTCCCCTGCCCCATATGGGCAGGGGAGGGCTGGCAGCGGCACAGTCCACTGCTCTTCAGCCAATTGGCTTTACAAATATACAGAAGGGTGATTACATAAAAAGGGGGACATAAAAAACACGGTAAATAGAGATGATGGGAGTTTATATACACTAAGATAGGGACATGCACTGGGGGAATGGTAGCTCTCTTTAAATGTGAGTTAATATAAGATATACCCACAACAAAGAGGAAGAACCCGATTGTACCTGCATACAAGAACAGTGGTGAACATACTGAGCATGTTACATCGTAGAGGAACAGGGTGTCCTGTTTAAAAAAATAAATAAATAAACCTACAGTAGATATGATAATGAAATTGTACCATATGCTACAATATCTGAAAGAACAAATATCCATGAGTCAGGTGTGCCAACTATTGTCACCAGAGTGCAGCATGATTGTATGAATTGAAAATGGGGACTCCACAGCAATGCACACAAGGATTAGTGTGGTTTGCAAAAACAAAATAATCGGATATTGTGCAAAGACATTATCGTGGGTTGCATGGAGGTGAGTCAGCTGATGGGAAAACTATTAAGGAATGGTATCATAAGTTTCTGGCAACTAGAAGTGTTCTGAAACATTATGGCAGTGCACACCATAGTGTTTCATAAGGGACAGTGGAGGGCATCTGGCGAGCGTTTCTCAGAGACCCACCTAAGTCAGTTTGGCAGGCATCTGGGCAACACAATTATCTTGAGCAACACTGAATGTATAGTACACCAGCGTCTCGTCTGTATGCTTACAAAGTAAAAATTCTGCAAAATCTGATGCTGAACGGCCAACCACGCCGATAGCAATTTGCTACGCATATGCTGTAGCATTTTCACATGAATGTCTGCTTCCTGAAAGGATGTATATTCTCACATAAGGCAGCCTCCCATGCATCAGGAACAGTTAACCAGTATAATGGTCGAATTTGGGACCCACAATATCTGCAAGCTAGCATTGAACATGTTCGTGATTAGCCCTAAACTAAATGTGTGCTGTAGGCTAGTGCGTGACAGGATTATTGGAGTGTTCTTCTTAGCAGAAAACACAGTGAACGTGTCGGTGTATCTGGATATATTGGAGCTGTTTGTATATCCTAAGATACAAGACTTGCAGCTCAACATCATCTTCCAAAGTGGAGTTCTGCCACATTGGTGAACAGCTATTTGCAATTTCCTGGATACGAAATTTTGTAGTCGCCGGATCAGATGTGGAGGACCAATTTCCTGGCCACCACATTCCCCTATTACGCTGTTGGATTACTTCTCGTGGGCATTCGTGAGGGACCTTATGTATGCAACCAAAGTATGGTATTCCTGTGTAAGACATCGTATCACTGATGTGACTGCAACATGGGGGCAGAGGACATGTTATGAAAAACATGGCAAGAAATTTAATACAGATGCAATGTTCTTCATGCTACAGATGGTTCACATGTAGAGATGTCCTGTCAAAATGAAATGTGCAGCGCTGCTTCTCGAAAGGACTCTAGAAATAAAGGACAAGAATCAAGACAGCACCAGTGCAGCATTGTTGGGAATAACGCAACAAGCATCGCAAGAACCGCCAATAGATCCTAGCCACATACCATATAAGCTTCGGCACATAAAACATCATTTCATAGATAAGAGCTATGCGATCACAACTGTGACCAATTCCAGACACAGTACAGCAAAGAAAATATAGAGGGTGCTGAGAAGAAGGCCTGCCAGTAACAAAATAGAAAATAAGTCCCCACATTTCAGCTATCCACAAATATGGTCAAACATTTTGGAAAGCACGCTACCAAAGCATGTGAAAGGGAGCTGTACCGAATAGTCAACAGGGTGGAACCAGCAAACCAAAAACTAGTTCAGATAAAGCCTAAAGAAACAGACAAATGTGATGCCTGCAACTGTTGCGTGGACCCTCGGGATGACAGGTCACGCAATCATAATGAAGCGACAGACAGACCACGTCGACTTCCTGCTGGACCTCTGGGAGGAACATAAGGGTGCTCAGCAGCACCCACGAGAACTTCCAGACCTTCCTCCGGGTACTCTGCAGGCAACCATCGACGACACCCTCCCTAGCGCCATGTGACCACCAACAGCCCTCCCACGATCATCTGCACAGACTTACAGCAACCTCCAAAGTGAGGTGTAGTAATTAAAGTATAAATCTAAAAAGTAATAGTGAAAGTAAAAAGTACTCCCAAACCGATCAAGCAATATATCAAAGTAAAAAGAAATAAAACATGCTTTCTCTGTATATATTCCCACGTTTTAGACTTCACTGGTACAATTTCCCACACTCCACAAACTAATAGGTTTAGTTTAAAAGTGTTTAAAATTGCTCCTCCAGTGCCATTACTTCTATCCCAATGATATGTCTGTATACAAACCACCAAAGTGCATGAAGAAGATTCTCACTAATGCACGCAGCAAGTAAGTAACGAATACACCTAGTTGCATCACAAAATGCTCATAAAATCTTTCACTCATTTCTACTTTACTCCTTCCTCACTTTGACTGTCATATCTAGACTGCCAGACCAAGAAAATATATGAAAATTGTTTCTCATGTAACTAATATGTTAACTATGTTAAAAGGTTATCCTGAATGTTAGATACATTTAGCAAGCTGTGTACGCAAGCCACTACCACAACACATGGCTTCAAGTCTCCTTCTAAAAGGAACAAGAAAAACAAGTCAAAGTGCCCTGTAACACTAGTACAGCCATTCAGATTTCCCCATGATGCTCTCCCTTGTATTGTTCTAATATGTTCTCATACCTTGTTTGCAATTACGCAATTCAAATAACTATATATACCACATACATAAGAAACATTTTATTACCCTCATCTCAACTGAAAATGAAACAGTGCAAGTGAAACTAAAATTAAAATAATTGTTGAATACCTGTCATGTCATGACTACCACTTAAACGGCAATGAAAATGGAACTGAAGTATTATACTAAATAAAGAACAAAAGAAAAATGAACAACAAAAAGCCTGAAAAGAAAATAAGAAAAACTACAATGAGTAATGCCTACTTCAGAACTCAGAAAAAGAATGAAAAAAGGTTTAAAATTGTAATTGTAATTCCTTTCAATGGAGTTGTTTTCTTGTTATAATCTCAAATAAATATTTTGATTAAAAAATGTGCGACTGGAAGTCATTATTTTCCTTCCTATCTCTTTCCCATCCCGTTTCATTTCCATTCCTTTCACCCCAGTTATTCATGTGTTACAATAGTTTATTACTCACGAATTAAAAACAAAATAATAATTCGCCTGCATTGCTCTCCATGATCAAGCAAGCTTTACCAGCAGAGGCAGCTCGTGTACAGGCACTGTGAAACTGTTAGCACTCTGTATTTATGCTTGACATTATCGATAATATTTAGTATAATGAGTCCTGTTTACTTTAATTCTTTCTTTATACTTGTACATTATATAATCCTTAAGCATGTCAGTAGACATCTACCAGTATATGAAAAAACTACCAAAATCTTTATATGGAATTGTGCACTTCACAGTACCGGTGGCATGGAGTTTGGCTGTTGTGCACCTGTGCACACAAGGAATTACATGAATGAGGCTGCAACGGAGAGAAAGACAGGAAGCTCTGTCGCTTCTGCAGCGCTAACCCCAGCGTGCTCGTGGAAGGTAGTCCCCCCTCGCCCCCCCCCCTTCCCCGCACCACCTGTGTTGTGCTTAACTGTGTACTGTGTACCATTTTCTTAAATAATGTAAAGTGTGCAAATAGGTCATTAGCCTACTTTCAGCTATGCTATTTCATTCTTTCTTTCTCCAATCCTTTTATTTTACATAATACTTCACCTACAGCCTTGCATCTGCAAGGAATAAGTTCTGTGCCTGTAAGCGAATTTCAACAGCTTAAGTTTTCGCAGCTGTCTGTCCATGAGGAAGCTACATTTAAGAAAGGAGGTCGACGAGCACCTCATGTTCTAATATCTTATTCAGGCACAGGTAACAACAAGAAATATATTTATAGTTTTAATTCTGAATGGTTCGAAAGGAAAAGTTGTTTTCTGACTGTGAAGTGAAAAGCGCACTGTTTTGCATACCATGTTTGCCATTTGGAGATGATGTAAATGGATGAAAGATGGTTTTAGAAACATAAAAAAAATTAATGATGAAACTGAAAAGCATGAGGCAGCAAAGTAGCATGTTAGTACAAAAGAGAAACTTAGTGAAGCATACAAACTTTCAACCAATGATCATATTATAAGGGATAAAAAGAACCGTGAAATTTTGTGCAAAATTATAGACTGTTTTTTCTTTTGTGGAAACTTTGAAACTCCTTTATGTGGACATGATAAAAATATTCGGTGAATCCAGGAGTAGTTAGAGCATTAATAAATTTTTAATCCAAATTAAATTCAGGTGTTTGTAAGACCATTCAGGACTGCTTGCTATATAGAAGATAAGGACAGAAATTAGCAAAGCTTCCTTTGGGGGGAAAAAAAAGTCATTCCGAGCATGTGTGTCAATTTGTACTTCTCTATCTACATTATTCTGTGATTTATTCAGTTTTCAAATTTATACTGACTTTTTGATCACCCAGTAGTTCTGGCTATACCGGCCATGACCTCCTCCTTCTGTGTGGATGCACACATACTCCCTGAACTCTTATGGGACTTGGTAAGAATGTCTTCCACGAGTAATGAGTGTGTTGGGGTGGGACACAACAAATGTAGTGTGTGGCCATAGAAGGTGAGAATGTGGGTCTTGCAGGAGGCGTGCGCGAGATAGTCCCTGCAGTTGCACTACCCTCTGTGCCCTTGGTGGCTCAGATGCGTAGAGCGTCTGCCATGTAAGCAGGAGATCCTGGGTTCGAGTCCTGGTCGGGGCACACATTTTCACCTGTTCCCGTTGATATATATCAACGCCTGTTAGCAGCTTAAGGTATTAATTTCATTCTACTTTCATTCTCGGTGGCTGCAGGTCATTAAAGATGTCTGTTCTTTCAGACATGTCCGAAAGAACAGACATCATATCCATATAAGTATACAGCTAAAAGGTTGTCAATGTTATGTAGATGTCTCATATCGATGTAGCTGACAGCCAAATCTCATGGACAGACACATAACATAGAAATCTTTTGCACTGCTATCAGAAACTGTTTATGAAAACCCCTCAGAATAACACTGACTGCACCCAGCCCATCACGTGTTACTTGCTTGGAAATCGTGACGTCCTGCAATCTTCTTCATGTCTGTGTATGCTTGCAAAAACACCATTAATCATAAAAGCGTTCTTGTTGTTTGGAAAGAGAGACGATGGTTGCATCAGGCCCTTCCAGGAAATAGTGACTTGACTCTGAACACCGGAACAAAGAAGACATCACGTTACTCTCAGAACTTTCCGTAGATACCTAGCCCCCATCTTGTTCAAACTCATCTGTAGAGGCTCCTATCCCCCACACAAGGCTGATTTGTGAATGAATAGAGCATTCCGATTGGCTCTTACTGAATTTACCCGCCAAACTGCTGTTTGGGTGGCAGCACTGTCCACCATTTTCTGCAGTAAAGACTTTTAGCTGCAAAACTATTTTGTACAGATCACCATATTGTACTGACAGTTAAACCCTGCAAAAGTGGTCTACAGATCGTGATATACAGAAAGTAATTTCCTTAATTACACTGCTCTGCTACTGCCAAGGTAAACTTGCATTTTTCTTTCGGTGTGAAACCTGCCAAACTACTGCTGCTGCCAGTATGGGAGCAATGTCCACCATTTCTATTTTTTCTCTACATGAGACTTTCAGCAGCATAACTTCATGTACAGATTGAAAAAGAAACACACAGCAGCCACATTGTACTGACACTTAAACCCTGAAGAAGTGATATACCAATCATGACATATGGAAAGACACTTTCTAAATTACACTGCTCTGCTAAGGACGAGGAAAGCTCGAATTTTTCAGCGTAAAACCGATCTCCAACCGAGCTATATCACCATATACCATATTGATGTAGTAAACACAAAATTCATACCCTATGCCGTACAAGATCATCACTTCTGCATCCTACAATAGCTATCAATCACCAGACACTCATACACCATGAAGACAAAGGGATCAGAAAAAAAGAACATAAGCACATGCACTGGATATACTCCTCACAGCACTAGATATTTCCTGCCAGATTGGGCGGTCATCTACCGCAGCCATTGGTCAAAAAGCAATTGCTCCCACACACACACACACACACACACACACACACACACACACACACACACACACACACACGGACAGTGGTCACGCTCTGAACTATTGTACAAGGGCTGGGTCTGTTCCCATTGGCACAAAGACGTTACTGTTTCTTGTCCCAACATACTTCCTTTCTTCATCCATCTCCAGACTCTGAGATTACAAAATGTGTATTTTTACATGGTTTGCCAGAATATCATACCATTTACACAATATTTCTCGACATCAAGCACAAAGCAGTATGCTGCCGATCACCTACATATCATAATTCCGATAATGAAGACTGGAAATTATATTTCTAGAACGCTGAAACTTTAGCGAAGTGCAGCATGCTGCAAATCACTGAGTAACTAGAAACTTTTCTCATCTGCAAAGATCTTAACATGAAAATTAGAAAGAGTAGAGGTAAGTGATATTTCCACTCAAGAATACCTATGTCAGTGATGTAACAGATTCCAAACCACTCTTATGCTTTACAAAATCAACTAAGGTGATTCTCACGTCTAGAGAACCAGCAAATGCGTCTCCCACCCATCTTTCACAATCTACATTCACAGAACACATACAACAATTGATGTTCTCTCAACCGAGTAATGACAGGAAATGTGCAGAAGCAGTCAACCGGACAATTTACATGGTAGGGAAAAATGGTCCAGCGCAAACACATGTCCATATTGAATCTCCTCAAGTTTCCATGGAGAGCACAAGCCAATACGTACTGAGTATTAGTTCGCTATTCAACTATCTAGGGGGTGACACAGTCAGGTCAGCTGCAGCCCTGTGCATGTCAGGCTCTCCAGTTGGGGTGACTTCCACCGTAAGCCGGGAACGTCAATCCCTCCTGCCACAGGCCACATATTCCCAGCACTGGCCACATATATTTTATCACTGTACTTACAATTAAATATTATGATTCCCCCCTCAATTGAACAACATTCGACAATGAGCAAAGTATCGGAATTATCCCCTCCTGATAGCTGTGGCTCTGAAAATAGAAATATCTGTACCAATCGTAAGAATGGACATTTCCCTTATGGCTATCCCAGTTTTCCACATCAAATCCATACCTTCCTTACAATAGGACATAATCATTTTCTTAGCACATATTGGAACACACACGTACTTTATGAGCCAGCTGATCGTAGCAAACCTATCATGCACCCCCCTACAACTAAGTATAATACTTCACCAAGAACTGAACACTGGCGATGCCAAACAGTGCTGAGTGAAAATCCGCGATGGATGTGTATGTCTTATAAGTTTTTCTTGCAAGTGGTACCAGTGTGTCTTAAAAAGAGAGATGTAATCATCTTACAAGCCACCAGATGATAAATACACTATCACAATGACTATGTTACTGTCACAATCGGTCTTGGTTCTACCGGCACACACAAGTATCCAAGTTAAAAACTATATTGGCTTTATAAATTGAGGTATGGTATTGCTTCCGAATGAAGTTGTTTTCCACACGAATATGGTGACAACGAAGATAGACAGTGATCGCTGAGGAGTATATTAACAGACCTACAGCATAGGTACATGCTGTTGGCGGTCTAGGCTCGTAATAAAATATCACCAGATTTAGAATGTGATGCTGCTAAGGAACATGGTATGAAGCCAGTATTCGCAACACCCTCCCCCGGCCGCTAGATATTTCTCAAGTAGCTGTAACACATTCTATCTCAATGCCAGGTCAGAGGTTCTGTGATATACCCATTGGATTATAGTCGATGGTTGATTGAGAATAATTACATACAGTAGATGATGTGCTATGTGACGAATCACTTTAAAAAAAATGTAACGCTAGATTGAGGTCGTAAGAAATGTACATCAGTTTTCATATCTATACTGTTATGCTTTCTGATAGAAATGTCGTCTGCAATTTGGATTAAAGTCTTTCCATTCAACCACATACCTGTGTTGGATCCTATGGAGAAGTCTTTTAATGATTACACCCACTAATGAATTGTATTCATGGTACTCTCATATCTCGAAACGAGTCACCTTTTTTGAACCTACCTGCTATAGTAAAACTAAGGCAGCCCCTATGCATCGTGCAGCTGTTCCCCAGACGACTCTGCCGTGCCAATCTGTGCAGTTTTATGTGTGGGATCGTTCCCATTTAAATCGGAACTGAGAAGAAGTTGAAGAGCTCTTTATCTACCACCTTCTGAAAACCGTGCAGAAACAGGGTATGCTGAGTTACTGTGACAGGACCGTGTTTTGGCCATTCGCTGGGAATGAGAACAATAATGTCGTACCTCCGCCAACTGTCTACAGTGTGTAAGGCCAGGACCAAATGAAGCTTTCTCGTGCAACACAAGGTCGTAGTATAAAGTGAAAGTATGGAAACTGGGAGAAGGATGAGGATTCTGCTACTGTATTACAAAAGAAGAGAACCACCTGTATCTAAACTTACTTCCATCTGTGTTAAAGGGTGGCAGAGAGTGGATGGACTGATCGGGTGAGATGGAGTTGTACAATCTAATAGTAGACTGATGACACATTCTAGAGAGGGAGGGAAATGTTGCTAGAGGTCATCTGATCATTTTTCCCGTTGTTCTGTAGGAATGCATCAGTTGTCTGGCACAACCTGCTTTCGACTTGTATACAACTGCCTGTTCTGTGTGCGACTTAGAGCACTATCTACTCGCAATCGTTAACAGCAAACCTCTGTCATAAGAGGACTTCCATGTCATGTGTGATGAAGCATGACCATCCTGTTGCCACACATTCCTCTAAACGAACAAATATTTATGCGATGTACAAAATCCCCTGCTGCATCTTAGACATAAAATCGAGTCTTCAGTTTCATAATTATAGTGATTCTAAGTTAGCGACAGGTGTTTGTGAATACTGCAATCCCACATGTATACATCTGCTTGACAGATATTCTGCTTACAGAGTTAGTGACAACATGACGTGTGATTTCACATGTCAAACACTGCTGAAACACGTTTATCTGTTTTCTTGTAAGAGGCATTCTCAGTTACTAATGATCATTTTATAGGAGTGATGCGAGCATAGTATAATTTCTGAACCATGATCAGATGTGAACAGTGGGCGCTATACATCTCTGGAAAGCTGTATTGTTTATGTATCACAAAGAATCGATGTTTTAAGGAAGTAGTTTCTTCATTTTACAGTTGGCCACCATAGTTTATCATAGAGGAACCTGGAAGAAGGCTGTATGTTATGTGCTGGAAAACAAATACCGTCTATTTTCTGGCAAAGTGTCAACACCTGTACTGTAGGAGGAGGAGGACTATATCCAACAGACTATCAGTCGCTAGAGAGGTTCCCTGTGTAAGTGTTTGAAAAATTGTTTTTTCTGCTGTAACACGACCAAACAGTGTATGACACACTTGGTACACTGCCGTACATTTTGTTTTTTTCCACCATGACTTGAAGGTCTGTCTCAGATTTGAAACTGACATTAACTCGTATTGATCCAATGACTCTCACACAAAACTAGACATTGCACAGTGTTAATCATGTTGTTGCAGCTGCTCCCACAACACGCACACTGTATGATTGAAATAAAAGACAGTCACAATCTAAGAAAACTGGAAAAGTTTTGCGGCATTGTGGTGCGTTTCCAAATGGGTCTCCAAAGGTGACTGACGACCTCTGCCTTTCAATTCGTCTGTCACAGGGGGGAGGGGGGAATAGCTGATGGCTCTGTGTTCGGTTTCAATTAATTTCTCATATTGCATTCATGTGAGCGATCACTGTTTCAGTGGTAGCCATCCCCAAAAGGTGTTGCCCCTCCACCAAGACTCAGTCTCCATCTCAAACAAGTGATGTCAGTCAGTCATTATGTGGTAATCAACAGCGTACCAGTGGACGAATGGGATGGAAAAGACACCATTGATGTACTGTAATAATAAGCATCACAGTTGATAGTGTGATCAATTTTAGCAATTTTACCGTAATTTCAACACTGACCAATGACACGGCACCATGCTTCCCAGTTTCTGTATCATCGCTAAATCACCCCTTGTCCACTTTGCGAGTACCATTGCGAATATAGATAGACGGCTGTGCAATACTGCATTCATTGTTAATTGTTATGATGTAATAACAGACAATTAAGAAGAAGAAAAGGAAGAGGGCGAAACAGGTGGATTTTATGCATAATGGAGCTTCAGACAGATGGACTTTGAAGCATTTTATGTAAATCAATTGCGCTATTAATTCTGAAGCACTGTTCTAATGTCTGGGATCAGCACCGAGAAGACATTGGTAAGAGAGAACATAAACACATGCATTCCTAAGGCTACACGGTTCTGCACTTATAGTACGCTATAGTGTTAGAGCGGTGTGGTTTCTGACATATATATATATGCAAGTTTTCTGTCGGATGAAATTAGTGGAGTTCTTTATAACTCATAGTTTTTTATTCTCTGTTGGGTAGTACATGATAGAGAGAATCTTTGGGTGACAAACATGGATGCACTCTGAGAGATGCAGATCTTCTTCGGACTGCAGTATCTGTATAATACACAGGTATATTATATATTATAATATCAGGTATATATTATAGTTTGGAGATGCATCATAATACAGTAGCAAAATCCTCGTCCTTCTCCAAGTTCCCGTACTATCATTTTATACTACGACCTCGTGTTGCAGGAGAAAGCTTCGTTTGTCACTGGCCTTACACATTATACATGGTTGGCTGGGCTATGACAACATGTTCCCATGTCGACCGATTGGTCAAAACACGGTCCTGTCACACTAACTCAACATACCCTGTTTCTGCACGATTTGCAGAAGGTGGAAGATATAGCGCTCTTCGACTTTAAATGGGACCGATCACATGCAAAAAAACACCACACACATCGTAGTTTTACTATAGCAGATAGGTTCAAAAACGGTGACGCGTTTCGAGATATGAGAGTGCCACGAATACGATTCACTAGTGGGTGTAATCATTAAAAGACTTATCCATAGGATCCAACGCAGGTATGTGGCTGAATGGAAAGACTTTATTCCAAATTGCAGACAGCATTTCTATCAGAAAACATAACAGTATAGATAGGAAAACTAATGTACATTTCTTACGACCTCTATCTACCATTACATTTTTTTAAAAGTGATTCGTCACATAGCACACCATCTACTGCACGTGATTATTCTCGATCAACCATTGACTATAACCCAGTGGACATATCACAGAACCTCTGACCTGGCATCGAGATAGAGTGTGTTACAACTACTGGAGAAATATCTGGTAGCTGGGTGAGGGAGTTGCAAATACTGAGTTCATACCATGTTCCTTAGCTGAATAACTTTCTAAATCACGTGATTTTTTATTACGAGCTTACACTGGCAGCGACATGTAGCTGTACTGTTGGTCTGTTAATATACACACCAACAGTCACTGCCTATGTTAATTGTCATGATATTCGTGTAGCGTGAGCACCTGACACAGCAGGTCATCATTCTGCCTTGGACCTCTGTAGGGAAGAGATCGCTGATATGTCATGGTTGAATTTCTTAATGAAAGTTAGAAAGTGGTTATACATGCATCGAGTGTTTGTGCATTTCATTATTTCAGCTGTTTAAGCGTTGTAAGCATGTTTGTAGAGCTTTATAAATGGATTATTTTGGCAATTATACACGTAGTGAACGTGTCTGTACATCAGTGTACTGCATTATTTTGTGAACATGCCTGTAGGCTGTGCAATGCATTATTTCGACAGTTTACAATTGTGAGCATGTTTTCAGAGCATTTTACATGCATTATTTTGGTAATTTACGAGTAGTTACAGGTCTGTAGGCTATGTATTGTGACTCCAAGCACGACAGGGTGAGTGTTTTGTATCAACACGATAAATAAAATATGTGAAATCCATCCCTAAATAAACTGTTCCAGCTTCCCACTGAAAATGAATAAAGTACACTCCTTCCTCTCCAGCAGCTGGACAGAGATTGAGCATTTCCTGCCAATTCCAAGGAAGAGGTGGTGGTTGGATCACTTAGGTTTAGTGGAAGTATCCCAATTGACCCATTTTCCCGCCATTTTCTTAGGTTAGTGAAGGTAGCTCAACTGGCCTATTTTACCACGATTTTTTCCCGGCATTTTGTTAGGTTAGGAGAGGTAGCCCAAGTGACCTTTTTCCCACCTGAATTTGAGCTTCGTGCCATGACGTTACTGTACCATTGCCACATCCATGGCCACCATCTTGAATAAATTTGGCAGAAATGCACAGTGGGGCCATGTCCTTGTTGCCCTACTACTTAGGTTTACTACTGAACAGGTGCCCGATTTTCACTTCCTGTATGGATTCTCAATACAGTGTAAGAGCCGCACAACGATGCCACACTGAGCTATTCCTACAGTGATGCCAGTCACATCACAGTTCTTTTGCATTATGTTATGAACGACAGGTCCCTAACAAAAAACTGCATACTTAATGTTACATTTGGTGGTAGCATGCTGCATGAATCATAGAATATATCATTACTTTACGACAAGCAGTCAGGGACCGTTATATCAAAATACGCGGTGTGTTCAAAAAGCAATGGCATTTTTTAATTTTGGGTGTTATATTAGTCCGATTACGAATTTTTTGTTTTAAGTACAGTGCTAGGCAATTCAGATATTTGGTCTGTTGTCAACTGTCAAAAAAATTACATATGTTTTGGCACTATTGGCGATTACTTATTTTGTATAGAAATGAATCACAGACTCTGTATTACATTTTGGAATAAGAACAGAATACAGCCCAGTGAAGTTTTACCAATGTTACAAACTGCTTTTCGTGAGTCTGGTATGAGTAACAGAAGAATTTGCTGAATGGTAGAAACATTTCGAAGAAGGCCATAAAGATTATGATGACGAGCACCCTGGAGTTCCAGCACATCATCGACCGATGAAATTGTGGATAAGTAAAAGAGTGCTGAATCACAGTCAGAGAAGCTGCTGATGATGTTGGCATAGGAACTGGCCCATCCCAGGACACATTTTCAGATTTTTGGGTATGAAATGTGTGCCAGCTTTATTTTTTCCAAGCCAGTAGAACTTCAAACAGAAACAGCAGCAAATGTTAGTCAGGAATCACTAGACGAACTGAACAATGGTGAAGAACTACTGAAATGTATCTAAACAGGTGATTAAATGCGCATTTTCACATATGCCACAGAAACTAAAGCTCAATTGTCACAGTGGAAGCACTGTACGTCACTCAGACCAAAAAAATCTCGACAAGCCCAGTCAAATGTGGTGGTTATGCTCACTGTGCTCCTCAATTCTAACAGCATAATGCACCATAAGCTCTTTGTTCACGAGGTTGAATGATAAATGGTGAGTACAGTTCAGTACAAGTTCAGCGACATTTGCATGATATGGAAAGCAGGGCAGATTCTGACGCAGATAATGATCTCATCTCACGGTCACTTCTGGTCTCAGTTTGCACCAGACTTAATTTCTTCACGGTCACCAGAGGAATCCCTACCCTGTCCACAGTCAGGCATTTGTCTGTGATACATTAAAAATCAGCTTTCCCTTTATCACTGGGCTAATGGGAAAAAACTGAAACGGCAAGTTACCCCCCCCCCCCCTATTAGGAGAGCATCATCATTCGAGGTCTTTGCATCATGGTGAAATGATCATCAGCAGCAGAGTTATCCTACTTAAAAATGACAGCAAGTATTACCACAATTTAAGAGGCTAGAGACTATCAAATTAGTGTGTGGCTGAATTACTAGAAATTAATGACATCATGGCATATTCTGCAAAATGTAGATTAGTATTGACACAATTTAAGAGGTAAGACACTTTGACATTACTGCAGGTGTCTGAATTACTATAGTTTAATGATGTCATGGTACGTTCTACAAAATGGTGGAAACATTAGTCCATTCACTTCTCCAGATGAACTGTGTGGCAGGGTATTATCCTACTTAAAAATGATAGCCAATATTACCATAAAAATCGTATAAAATTGCCACCTTCAAGTTTTATATCTTAATTAACAGAACTGGTAGCAAAGTATTGGGCATTTTCTGTAAGCACTACAGCTTCCGTTGCTATTTTTAATTGTAGCCGATTTTTCCACGAATACCCACTCAAAGTACGAGATTGAGCAACCAATAGACTACATCTAAGAGGAACCTCTCCCTGCATTATTAATGTGTGACATCATAGTTTATTAAAAGCAATGGCACCAGTGATACACATCCCACTGCCATTTACAATTTTGGTCGATTTTCACTAAAGACACATGCATAAAAATAAGACTGAACAGTTAGCACAGTGCAACAAATAAACTATTGCTACAAGAAACTTGTCCCTGTGTTACGGATGTGTGATGACACAATGTGTTAAAAAAACAATGACATAAGCACTCCATATCCTAATGCTGTTTATCTTTTTTGACCGATTTTCCCCAAATGCAACATTTCCATTCTCACAAATATGTAAACACATGATTTTAAATGTTTAATAATTACCAAAGTGCATTATTTTAACAAAATGTGTCAATATCATCAACTAAACAATTTCTGCAAGGCATTAT